>NW_024821691.1:0-1795 GCF_019175285.1 Sceloporus undulatus | reverse complement strand
TAGATAGATAGATAGATAGATAGATAGATAGATAGATAGATAGATAGATAGATCATCTCCAACTCATGGTGACCCTAAGGTGACCATATTACAGGGTTTTCATGGCTAAGAGTATGTGGCTCACCCAAGGTCTCCATGGGTTTCCATGGCCAAGCAGAGAATCGAACCCTGGTCTCCACAGTTATAGTCCAGCACTCAAACCATCACACCAGCTGGATGGATAGATGATAGATAGATAGATAGATAGATAGATAGATAGATAGATAGATAGATAGATAGATAGATAGAGAAAGTTAAATTCTACTGATAGCTTTTGCAAAGGTTTGACTGTCAGAAGAGGCTTCTGACATCATGCCCAGTTTCACCTTCCAACTCTTTCATCCTTAAGGGGACCAAAACTCTCTTGCCTAAGGGAAACATAGCTCCAGGACTTTATGGTCAATGTACCAAACATACCCTCTGCAATCTGTCTTTCCACAGAAGTTGCAAGGCAGTGTACAGATCAAGAGTCACATTTTTCACATTGCCACTTCTGTCTGTCTTGAATGTTTCGCCCACATAGAAAACGGTAGGAACATTTGGGCAGCCAGGCCCAGGCAGTCTTGAGCCTTGCTGCTCTCTGAAGCCAAGCTGAAGGTGGCTGAGGAGCTTGGATGTGTTACTTTGAGTAATCCAGCTCCCAGAATCCCCCCAAGATCTCTGGAGGATTAGTGGAGTTGCAATCAAAATTTTAAAATGTCCTTTATTTTGAGCTCTGCAAAATTTTGCTTGACCGTATCAGAAGGTAAATGGGATTCATAAAAACCTTTGTGAGGATAAAATATCCGACACTAACCCCAGTTCTTCATCAGCCAGAAGACAAGAGTGAAGAATAGCCAAGAGGCAGAGGTTTACGTCAAGGAGATTCATAAATTAGAAAAGTGAGACCTGAACCGTTTCAACAGAACAAATTAAATCTTAAAGCTTCTCCATGAACTGCAGCCTTCAAATAGAGGCTGTTCGTCCTCTGGCTGAATTCATTTCAATGAAGCTGGAGAAATATCTGGAGGCACCTCAATTTCAAGGGGTCAGTCCAGATGGCATCACTGCACCCTCTCGGCTATTTACCTATTGCGTTTTTGGGAAAGCCAGAGAGGAACCATCAGCAAAGTGGAGGTGGGATTTTATGAAAAGAAAGATTTCTCTTTGCACTGATATTTTTTATCTGGCCATTCTTTGCAATCCCACTCCAGCGCAAGCCATAGCAAATCCCACCTCCTTGTAGCGGCCAACACAATTTGTCCCCAAGCCCAGCAATTTGAAGAAGTGCTCTTTTGTGTCATTTTTTAAAGTGTCCTTGCTACAGAACCATAAGGGGTTTCACATTATTTTGCAAAGAAACCCTTTTCAAAACCTGTTGAACGAAAGCATCAGGCGACATGCTGTGCTTTGCGATCTTAGAATTATAGCCACAGGCAGAATATTAATGCAGTTTGATACCGCTTTAACTGCCACGGCTCCATCCTGTGGAGTCCTGGGATTTGGGGTTTGTGTTGGCACCAGATTTCATGGGTCTATGCCGAGTCAACACATAGATAGATTCCACTGTTTTAATGGCTCTATGTTGAACCAACACATCGGGAAACCCACTGATTTAATGGATCTATGCTAACTGAGTCAATACATAGGTGGGTCCCACTGATTTAATGGAACTATGCTGAGTCAACATGTAGGTCGATCCCACTGATTTAATGGATCTATGCTAAGTTAGTCAATACACAGGTAGATCCCCCTGATTTCATTGATTTATGCCGAG
>NW_024821690.1:0-1795 GCF_019175285.1 Sceloporus undulatus | reverse complement strand
TCTTCAGAAAAAAGGAGGCTATCAATTCCTAACAAACCAACTAAACAGACACAACATAATATATAGATGGGAAAAGTTGGAAGGAATTTCTGTCTTCTATAAACAACTTTGGATAAAATTAAACTCAATCCCCAAAGCCAAAGAATTTTGGAAAAGACACGAAAGAGAAATTGAAACAACTAAAAAGATGAAAGGAGATAAATCCAAAACACAAGGAAGGAAAGAAGATGAGTAAGAGGAAGAGCCACAAGATAAAACACCAAAAGATGATATGGAGGGAAAAGATGAAAGGGAACATCAGAAAACAAAGAAGAGGAAGAAGGATCAGGAGAAACAGATTCAGAAGAAGGAGAGGAGCAAGAAATAAAAGGGACAGAAGAAGCAGAGCAAATACTAAGTGCTGAGACAAGTGTGGAAGAAAGTGGGGAAAGTAATCCAAGAAGAAGAAGAAGATGTAAACACAAGGGTAAATAAAGGACTATGCCACAGCCAATATTAAATTTACGCATACTTTCATGGAATATTAAGGGTTTGAACAATAAAACCAAAAGGAAAGAGGTTTTTCATCTTCTAGGTAAGGGAAAATAGGACATCTTATGCTTACAAGAGATGCATATTAAACAGAAGGATGAAAGACTACTAAGGAATAAAAAACTAGGAACAGAATATGTCACAGCAAATAAACAAAAGAAGAAAGAAGTAGGGGTCTATGTCAGAAGTAACATACAATCCAAACAGCTATTTCAAGATAAAGAAGGCTACTATATTGGCTTAGAGATAGTTATAAACAAGCGTAAAGTTGTGCTGGTGGCAGTTTATAATATAATGGGAAAGCAAACTTTTTTCAAACTCTCAGAAACGTACTGCAAGATTATAAGGATACTGACATTGTTTTATGCGGTGACTGGAATGCAGTACTCAGTCCATACTTGATCCATTATCACTCAAGGCAATAAAAGAGGACCAGAGGAAACTCCCAACATCCTTTTTAAAGCTTTTGCAAGAGTTTAATTGAAACTTGGAGATACAAATATGGAGAGAGACGGGGCTTTACCTTCTTTTCGGAGAGGCACTTTAAAGCCTTCTCTAGAATTGACATGTTTTTAGTTTCTAAATCTTTGTCTCCAAAAATTAGAAAAGTGGAAACCTTACCGAAATCATCCTCCGATCATAACCCGATTCTCCTGACAATAAGAAAGGAAAAATCCAGATGGCAATTACAAGGTTATATACTAACCTGTCCAGAAATTGTTGAACAAGCCGGACAAGTACTTAAAAGCTAATTCTTAGAAAACTTACAAAGGGTTCTGACATAAAGATGGTTTGGGCTGCCAGCAAAGCGGTTGTTAGAGGCTTTTTAAATCAACAAACATCAAGAGGTACTAATCAGGAAAAGGGCCAGAAGAACACAAATTACTGACGAAATAGTTAAGAAGGAACAGGAATTAAAACAAAATTCGAATAGTGAAAAGATTATAAGAGAAATTAGACTACTGCAGAAACAGTATAATATGGAGAACGCGAACGATTTGGCCAATATGATGAGAAACATAAGAATTAAACAGTTTCAGAAAGCACATAAACCAGGAGGGTGGCTGACCCAAAAACTATATAAGAACAACAAGGAAAAAATAATAAACAAGATTAATGATGGACAAAACATCTATACAGATTCGAAAGGCCTGAAACAAGCAACCTATGAATACTTGAAAGAGATCTTTCAGACAAAAAGCCCCTCGAGAAGAGAATTAGAACCGTACTTGAAAACAGGCTTCATCCCTGTCTTGAAGGAAGA
>NW_024821689.1:0-1796 GCF_019175285.1 Sceloporus undulatus | reverse complement strand
CCTTTCTGGGTTATCATTGTAGAAGATGCTCTTTAAAAATTGCTCCAACATCTCACCACAAGCACACCCTCAATCAAGGCATGGACTAATTTAATTTCCCCAGAGAGCTAAATGCCACCAAGAATGGGGATGATCATGATGAGGATAATAACTAGGGCTTACTGATGAGTCTTCGATGAACTCCAGAAAGACTTCTCTGATTAGACCTTCCTTCACATCCCAGGCCAGGTGTTCAGGCGCGGAAATCAACTTTCTCCTTTTGGGTGACACCTGCCAGGAGAGATGCCAGTCTCCTGGCAAGTATTAGCTCTTGCTGCTGCTGGCAAAGGGATAAAGAAAAAGGTGAGACCATTAAATAGAACTGGCCCAACCATTTCCTTATAAATACATACTTTGTAGTTTTGTGCCTTCAAGTCCTTTCCGATTTATGGCGACTCTAAGGCGAAGTTATCATGGGGTTTTCTTGGCAAACTTCTTCAGAGGGGGTTTGCCATTGCCTTCTTCTGAAGTTGAGAAAGTGTTCTGGCAGAGTCGTGCTGGAGCAGCTAGAGATTCCTAGAGAGAACATATCAATCAAAACCGCAAATAATCAAAGAAGCAAAAGTCAAAGCCACAAATGTGGAGGGCCAACTGTATATGATTCTCTGATTGTCAGAACAATTGTAGGCCTGTGGTTATGAAACCATGGTCACTCTTGACCACTGTAATCCTGCTCAGACTTTCCTTCTCAGTTTTTACCTAGTCCTCCCTACTAAATTCCATACTTTCCTTTGCAGCTGCAAGGGCTAGGAAATTGCTTGTTTTAAAACTAAAACTTTTTCAGGATAGACAATTCTACCAGGAACTACCAGCTAGGATTTGGGAGGGAGCTCTATGCTGACAATTAATGTCTCCCTTCACCACCACACCCTTTCAGCTGTCCCAAATCCGATCCCTGCCCGTTCAAATATTTGTGGGGCATTACCATAGACACACAGAGAGCTGTCAGTTGTCCAATAGTGCCAGAGAGGCTGTCAGCGTATCTGACAAGCTGCTGGATGGATGGAAGGGTTCAATGGGAGCTCAGGGACCAGTCAGGGTGCGTGATGATAAGGAGCCATAAAAGAGAGTCAAGTGAAAATGGGAAAGCACATCAGGAGCCGGGTAAAGAAGAGAAGGTTGCAAAACTGAGCCGAGGGGAAATATGGAAATGGGGCAGGTGGAATGATAAGATAGGAGAGACAGAAATGAAAGGCAAAGGCTATGGCTTCTTTTCTTCATTGGAAGAGGACAAAACATGGAGGACAGATGGATCAATAAAAGTTTGACAAATGTATCCAAAGGTGAGAGGGGTTGCATCTGATGACACAAATGCAAGGTTGGTCATTTGGAATGGAGGAAGAGAAGGAGGCGAAGGAGGAGGAGGTATCATAGAATCATAGAATTGGAAGAGACCCAAAGGGTCATCCAGTCAAACCTTGTGCCATGCAGGAACTCACAATCAAAGCACTTCCCAAAGATGGCTATCCAGCCTCTGTTTTAAAACCTCCAGAGAAAGAGCATCTGCCACTCTCTGAGGCAGCCTGTTCCAGTGTCAAACAACTCTTACCCTCAGGAAGTTTTTCCTAACGTTTAGATGGAATCTCTTTTCCAGTAGTTTGAATCCATTGCTCTGTGCCCTCGGTGCTCTGAGCAGCAGAAAACAAAGCTCAGTCCATCCTCAGTATGACACTCTTCAAATACTGTATATAATAATAATAAAACTTTTATTTCTATCCTGCTTTTTGTCAAGACAATCAAAGCGGCATACAAAGATT
>NW_024821688.1:0-1796 GCF_019175285.1 Sceloporus undulatus | reverse complement strand
GTTTGGAGTTGTTGAAAGGTTTAAAATTGATGCTGGACACAGAAGATATGGAAATAGAATATTTGAGAAGTAGTGTTATGTTTGTTGAGTAAGAGAGAGGGGTTGACTTTGGCATATATATCTCAGGGCCTGAACAGAAAGGCCAAAATAAAGCTGCTTCAGGTCACTTTGGAGGTATGCTGTTTAAATGATGCATAAACTTTGGAGGTATGCTGTTTAAATGATGCATGCATCCTAAGAAGCTGGAAGCTACACCAAAGCCACGCTCCAGTCCAAAGTGACCTGAAGCAGCTTTATTTTGGCCTGTCTGTTCGGGCCCTCACTTTGCTAAAACGAAAGCCAAAGAGAGGGTTGCAGTCAAATGTGGAAAGAAGCCAACCAAAGCATGGACTATGGGAGAGGAAACCAAGAATACAGTCATTTCATGTATTGTTTTATCTCCCCAAACAGACAATGGAACAGTTACCAAAACTACTGAATATCTTACACTCTAGTTTACATTTCACAAAAAGGTGCAGCCCTTCCTTGTATATCTAATCATCAAAAAGACTGTATGAAAACATCAGTTTGGAAGAATGTTGTGAAAATTTCTGGTCAGACTGCATGTGATCACCATAAGCTGAAAAACTGAGTGCTACCATTCAGGATGGAACATAAGGGGTTTTGGGTCATTTATCATCTCCCTGACTTTTTATATATTCAGCCTCTTCATTGGGAGTTGTCCAGACCTATGCATCAGCCCATTAGGCAAACACCAGGCAGTAATCACTCCCCTGAGAAGGCCATGGCTACCCAAGACATGCTAATTCCTCCCTTTCCTACTCTGTAATGCTAGCATCATATCACTATGCCTAGCAAGGGCCCACATCAATGTGGTGAGGCATAGAAATGCACAACAAGACAGCTGTAGATAAAAAAAATGTACTACACATTACATAGCAGGAAGAAAGAAAATACAATATGGAACAGTTCCTTTTAGCCTGGTTTTCATAATAACCTCATTTGGATGTAAGACTAAACCAGTAACCTAAGATCAAGTCTATATGAATCTTGAGTTCATGCATTTTCCCTTCTGTCATGGCTAGAAGGATCCAGGTAAGTTTGGGATTTTTCTTCTTCTTCTGTTATGAATTACTGTAAATGAAACTTAAGAAAACATCTGAACTAAACCAAGTTGAAACTGTGGGGCATGAACCTGAGTGGTTATAGTAAAATACAAATGATAGTTTAGGTAAAAACACAACACTAAACTTTTGGTAGAAATGTAAGAAGCAGCTACAAATCTCCTCATATCTACTGCAGGGAAGGAGAGATAAAGGCGTAGATCGGTGTTTGCACAGACCCATTCTCATCATGCTGTACCATGAGTGCATGCAAACAGAGCCATTCAGCTCTAGCACCAAAAGAAATCCTCAGAATGAATTTAATACATATTACAAAACAAAAAGTTTTCCATATACATCAACTTCTTTCGGGTATAGAGTGAAGACTTCTTTAAACACACACACACACACACAATATTTCATTCTTTTCTTTTTTAAACTTGTCACATACTTACCTATACCATCCGGTAGCACCTCAAGAAGATTTTGAGAGATGAGTAGGTCAGTTAAAGACGTCAGACCGCTTATCTCTTCAGGTAGTCTTTCCAGTTTGTTTTCAGAGATATCCAAACATAGCAGGTTTTTCAGGCTTCCTATTTCCTACAGAGCAAAAATCTAAGTCATGTCTCAACATACAACAGCCAGAAATCTGACAACTGTCTTATTACAACATTCTTAAGAGCAAAGGACTAT
>NW_024821687.1:537-1796 GCF_019175285.1 Sceloporus undulatus | reverse complement strand
TATTATTATTATTATAGTTTATTTCTATAGTGGTGTAAATGATAAGCATTATAATTATATCTCAAGATGATTAGCACATATGCATGAGTTATGAGAACCAGAGTGGTTTGAGTGTTAGACCTGGACTCTGGGAGACCAGGGTCTGAATGTCCACTCAGCCATGGAAACTCACTGGGTGACCTGGGACTAGTCATAATCCCTCAGCCTTAGAGAAAGGCAATGACAAATTCCCTCTGAATAAATATTGCCAAGAAACTAATGGAATGGGGTCAACTTAAGTCAGTCAACCTGAAGTCACATAATGAACAAAAATGCTTTAATAAGACATTCAGGTATATGCTCACTTCCTTAGTAATTCCATTTAGAAAAGGAGAACCTCCCCCCCCCCCCCCCAAAAGAGTCTTATAAAACTGACACTTATGTATTTATTTTATTACACTTTTAAAAGCCCCAACATTTTACATGAGTGACATCAACTCCAGTATCTTACCTGATTCGGTTGGACTGATGTCTTTACATTTCCAGAGTGACCATTTTCTGTCTCTTGAAACTGCTAGTAAGTATTTATCATTGGGGGAAAATGAAAGCTGTGTCACTGTCAGATTGTGGAAAGGTAAGCTCTGTAGCTGCTTCCAAGTTCCAGTGCTCCACAAAATAATAGCCGCGTGTTCTTTCTTAGAAGCCTGCAAAATGGAAAGCAATAAATACGGTGAAGGAGCAAAAGCAACCTTGAAAAACAACTAAAAGAACACTAACACCTGTATGGTTTAATAGATAAATGGTTGGAGAAATAGTGAGTGTGCTTTTTTTGATGAAAAAGTAGTTTCTGGCCAGAGATATTGAGTTGACTATTAGATTATTTTCTTATACAAGAAAATGTTGCATTTATAGAAATTTTAGGAATCAGTGTTGTATTATGAGCACCAGAAGATATTAAAGGCGATACTCACAGCTATTTAACAAAAGAACTACCTGGTTTCTTTGTTTTGTTGTTGTTGTTGCTTTTTAAACAAAATTACACAATTTATCCATCACAACTTTGCAGAAATGCCTTAATACCCAAAACGGAGAAATAATTTATTATTTCTCAACTTTGGGAAACCTTGCCCTATGAGGAACGACTCAGAGAGCTGGGGATGTTTAGCCTGGAGAAGAGAAGGTTAAGAGGTGATATGATAGCCCTGTTCAAATATTTAAAGGGATGTCATATTGAGGAGGGAGCAAGCTTGTTTTCTGCTGCTCCAGAGACTAGGACCCGG
>NW_024821687.1:0-437 GCF_019175285.1 Sceloporus undulatus | reverse complement strand
ATGCAAACTACAGGAAAAGAGATTCCACCTCAACATTAGGAGGAACTTCCTGACAGTAAGGGCTGTTCGACAGTGGAACAAACTCCCTCGGAGTGTAGTGGAGTCTCCTTCCTTGGAGGTCTTCAAGCAGAGGCTGGATGGCCATCTGTCGGGGATGCTTTGATTGTGACTTCCTGCATGGCAGGGGGTTGGACTGGATGGCCCTTGTGGTCTCTTCCAACTCTATGATTCTATGATTCTTTTTTCCTCTTCTGAATTGGCAAGCTGTTATCTTCTAGACATGTTCTCCTCCAAAAGAAATGTTTACTTTAGTGTATCCAAATAAATTTTTATCTATATACATTGGTATTAATCTGCATCTTTTCTTTTATCCATTAATATGTTACAGGGATCTGAGGTCCAATCCTGAAAAATGTCTGCTCTTCAAATTTCCCATT
>NW_024821686.1:0-1796 GCF_019175285.1 Sceloporus undulatus | reverse complement strand
ACAACTTAGAAGTGATACAGATAGCTTTGCATTAAATGGTGGACTCTCAAAAACTTCAGCTTTCCCGTGTGTTATTTTCTACTTTCTGTGATTAATGCTTCTTCGGCTTTCTGTTTTTCTAACATTGTGTTTTTGTATGTTTTCTGTGACTTACCTGGCATTTTGATCAAGCACCTAAAGTTGTTTATTCAACAAAGAGAGAGAGATTCTGGGAGCTGTAGTCCAAAAGAATAACTTGTCCACGTTTTGTTTATCAGAGACACCCAATTTTCATTTCCCTTCTTGAAAGCCATATTGAAAAGGAAATATTGACATAATGTCAGTGTTGTTGTCTTAATCCATGACCAGTGTCTTCCCGTTTTGCACCAATGTTCAGGTGTGACACTGGATCACTCTCCCTTAATTATTCCAATTGCTATGTAAAATCAGGGACAGCGTTCTTTCCCCTTTAATAGTTGTGTAAAAGACAGAATTTCATTTGTTTGTTTTGCAAGCTGAAACCTGCTGAAATTCCTTCTTCCATACCCTCCAGCGTTTCACAGATGAAAACCAGGAGACGTGTGGCCAAGCAGCATCAAAGTGTGGTCAAGAAGACAAAGGTTATGAGAGGCTGCAGAAGTTTGCTTTTGCCTGAGCCTCCTGAGAAAGGCAAGATTGCTCCGCTTGTCTCTTGTCCCCGCTGCTGGGTCTAACTGAGCGCAAACTGCTTTTGCATTTTGAACTCCGTTTTCAGCAACAGAAGTTGGCTGAGGACAAAAGAGGAAAGTGGGAGGAAAGGACCTTTTAAAAACAACTGAAAAAGTGGGAAGGCAGAGGATTAATTAGGGAGCTTATCGCATGAACTTTAAAACTGTCTCAAGCCTCCCGGGCTGAAGCCGGGACGCGGGATGGAAGCAGGGATTGTCGCATGCTAAATCGCCGCCTAATCGATGCCCACCATCAGCCTGGGCCCAAGCTGGGTCCCAGTCGCGCTCCGCCAGCACTTTTTGGAAGTTGGAAGCTTTCCGGCTTCTAAAAAGTGTTGGCAGAGTGCGGCTGGAACTCAGGATGTTGGCGGGCAGTGATTAGGCGGTGATTTAGCATGCAATAATCCCTGCCTCCATCCCGCGTCCCAGCTGCAGCCTGGGAGGCTAGAGACCATTTTAAAATTCCTAGGACTGTTCCTGCCAAATCAGGGGGTTATTGTCTTCTACACAACCGTTGAAGGGACAGCAGCCCTGTCCCTTATTTCCCTTAGTTATATTTTCAAAAGCAAGTCTTCCCTTGCAAAACCAAACAAGTGTGACCAAGACCTAGCAGCTGAGCATTCTGGGGACTGCATGGATGCCGCCTTCTTTCTCTTAGTGGTCCAAAAATCATTACAGAGTAACAATCCAGAAAATCTTTGGCTTGGGCCCATTAGCAATAGCGTGTTTTATCCGTCTCTCTCTCTCTCCTGTGTTTTGACTGTCAATTAACCTCACTTCTCATTGCTAGGAAATGAATCGCCCACCAGCCCCAGCCAAAGCGGTATTCTGGCTCCTTTCAGCATACTAACCTGACAGTTGATGGCGGTTTAACCCCCCTCTTCCACTGCCTAACCACCTGCCGCGATCAATATTAACCAATGTCAACGATTAGGTAATGCTTCCCTTTCATCCCCCCCAAATACTCTTATGCTACATGTGTGTTAAAATTGGAGCAAACAAATACAAGGCTTCTCAATCGCTCTTTTGATGCATGTCCGGAGCTGGAGGGTGGAAAAGTGAAAAGACCCAACTGTATCTCAAAAATTTCTGCAACAGAAGGGAGGTGGG
>NW_024821685.1:0-1796 GCF_019175285.1 Sceloporus undulatus | reverse complement strand
TGACTTGAACACAGCATAAACAATAGGCATGTTTATACTTTATGTCCGTTGAATCTCTTAATTTCCTTACTAATGTAAAAAATTTCTTCCAGGTTTTCCTTTGTGTAAAATATCTGCAACGCAAGAATGGCAGCAAATAAACCCAAAAGTCAAAATTCTTTGGCTCTGCACAAAGTAATCATGGTAGGCAGTGGGGGTGTAGGAAAATCTGCATTAACTCTGCAATTCATGTATGATGAGGTAAGCGTTTAGCTTTTACCATGTATAATATAAGATATATTCTCAAACTGTTTTGGATCTAGCACTTGAACTTACTGATTTTTATCCTGTTATGTTGTGTCTACATATAATGGTAAATGAAATTCAAGTAAAGGATGTCCTTCCCTTACGCGGGGGATCTGTTCCGCCCCCGCCCCCCGCCCCCACATAAGGCAAATATTGCTTATGCTCGATCTCCATCGAAAACAGTTGGGCTTGTGCATGCAGCGCAGTGTATGCGCCACTAGTGCACATACCATTGCCTGTTCCATCGCACGTTTTTCAGCATAAGCTGAAAACTGCATATAGCATGCTCACATATGATGCGGGCGCACTGAATAGGCCATGAATGTTGATCTTTCCGTTGGGATTTTTAAATATTATACTGCATTATTTGAGCAGTTGCCTTATTGTTTATGGTAGGGTTTTTATTTTTTATGGCAACAGTTCGACACTAAAGAATGGTTTTTCTTACTTACAAAATTGAGAGCCAAAGATACAGTGAAGGGGAGAGGAAAGACACAGTATTGTCCCTAACTGACTGTAAACATGTGTAAGGACCCATGAGATCACTAATAGTTTTTCAGTAAGTAAGCTTTTATTATGTTTTCTTAGTAATTTTGAATTGAAGTAATTTAGTTCGGTAAATTAATCTAAGAGATCTAACAATAATAAACCCAACTGAGGCATATTGTATTTGTGTTAAAGCTGAGCATAGTAGACAAAAATAACTAACACATAAAAAATTAGAAAGTAGAACACAAAATAATATGATTTTAGATAACTTGCTATTACTACTTTTGTGTTAATTTTTATACCTTATAGTCCTTTGAATATATAGTAACGTGGCCTAATTTATTTCAATAAAGTTTAAGAGGTAACTTTCAAGCTATTACACTATTCCATGTTGTCTGGGAAATGTTCCAGACTGCCTAATTAACAAATATTTATTAAGGAGTTGCTGAGATGGGTGAAACAGAGAACCATTTTAATAACTTGAACATCTGAATATAGAGACTACACTACACATATTATAACACTATTAACACCCCAGCCTCATGAGGGCTCTTTTGGTCTGTTTGTCATATCTGCTTTCTGGTTTCAGCATCACACTTCATTTCATAAACCCCTTCCACCATTCATATGGTTATCTATTCACCTTGGCTTTATGCAACACCTTTGTTCCTCAGTGGCCATACTGTAGTTAAAACTCAAAAGATATAGCCATATTAATCTGTAGAATCAGTATATAGAGAGATCTTGTAGAACCTTTGAGACTAGCTGACAAAAAAGTTGGCAGCATGAGCTTTCATAGACAAAAGTCTACTTCCTCAGTGGCATCAGAGATAGTTAAAACTGAATTTGTCTCCTCATCACCATATCCACAAAGTTTACATTTCTATTGCTATTCACACATCAACCAACACATTCATAGCTTATTATTATTATTATTATTATTATTATTATTATTATTATTATTATTATTATTAGCCTTTATTTATGAAGCGCTGTAAATTTACACAGTGCTGTACATGCAA
>NW_024821684.1:0-1796 GCF_019175285.1 Sceloporus undulatus | reverse complement strand
CACAGTGTCACGCTGCACCTCCAGTGCTGCTTCTGTACAACAGAGCACCGAAGGAACACCATATAGCCACAGCTATCATGCCCTTTCCAGGGCGCAGAAAGGAGCCATTTTTTGTGGCTTCTTTTCACATCCTGGAAAGGCCAGATTGGGCCTCTGTGTGTGGTTGCCACGATTCTGATCTGGCTGAAAAAGGGGCAGCTGGAGGCACAGCCCCTTAGTTAAGTATAAGATGATAGAGGATTCTGACCTGTATTTGTGTCTGATCTTTCCACAAATGAACTGAAAGCAGTGTACATTGTGTTCCCCATCTCCATTTTATCCTCACAACTACCCTGTGAAGTAGGCTAAGGTGAGAGTAAAGGAATGACCAAAGGCTACACAGTGGGTTTTTTGACTCAGTAGGGACTTCAGTCCATAGGTGACCCATGACTAGATCACAAGGTTCCCCATCCCAAAATGTTGAGGTGAGGTGTCCTACTCTGCATGGACCACAAGCTACAGAGTCTTAAACCAGGATCTCATAAAGCCTGGAAAGGCTGGAACATTATAATTTAGTTATGCATTTGCTTTCAGGGAAAATGGATTAACTACAAATAGCAGTTTCAAAGAGTCAGCTGTGTTAATTTGTTTCAATTAATCTGTTAATATAGATTGAATTCTGAAATCTGTGGTGTTGGACAGTTTGAAATAAGGACTCACCTGCAAAGGACATATAACGTGGAGGAAAACACAGGGACAACCCACTGATACAAAGGCAGATGCCAGCTCTGCGCTCATATCTACACCGGCAGAAAAATTATAGATCCTAGTAACATTTGTTCATCTTCCAATGCGATACATGCCATTTTTTGTCAGCAATACCATTCCACAATTTGGACTATAAAGAACACTCTGTAAACATAGCAGATAAATGGACACAAATCTGATATTAGTAATTGCAATTGTAAATTGTAAATTGCAATACTCAAAAACTGATGGTAGAAAATTTTAATCTTCCTAGACACAGTCACTGACCTCTGGAATGAAAAAAAAAATCAAAAGGAAGATTGGTAAGAGAAACAACTGAATTGAAATAGTTCCACAAATTCCAGTGCACAAGCAGTGGTATGAAAAGAGAGAAAGTTTTCTTGGCATACTATATACATTAATATGCAAGTTCTTGTAACAGCTGTCCAGGTAACAAAAGGATCTCAGGGAACTGACTTTTGGATAAGCCACATATACTGCTTTAATACATCAAGACTAACTGGCCATCTACTTTACAGACATCTATCATTTTACACAACGCTTCTAAGGTTTATTCTCCTAAAGAAGTAGGATCAATTTGAGTGTACTCCTGGATTTTGCCTTGACTCTAGAGGTCCAGAATTCTCCAGTGTCCAGAGGTGCTTTTGCACACTTAAAGCTAGTGCACCAACTGCACACATTCCTGAAGATGATTCATCTGGCCATGGTGACACATATCTTAGGCGTTTTACAGACTGCGCTGCTCTTTGCTCCACGAGGGAGTCGCAGCATACAAACCACGCGACTCCCTCGCGGAGCAAAAAAGAAGCTCCAAAATGGAGCTTCTTCCTGTGGCACCGTTATGACTTCACAAGGCGCCCATGGCACACCTGCGACATCATAACCGCCGCGACCCGTCTGGACGCTATGCGTCCAAGATGTAAACATGGCGGTGGCCATGTGGAACGGCCGCTGCCATTTGTCACGGACTGAGTCCGTGATAGGGAAAGGGGCGTCTAGAACAGATGCCCCTTTTTTAAAATGGGACGTCCTGAGGACATCTGAAATGG
>NW_024821683.1:0-1796 GCF_019175285.1 Sceloporus undulatus | reverse complement strand
AGAAATCCTGGGATGTGCAGTAGTTTGCTGTGGCACCAGAACTCTCTGAGAGAGAAGGCTAAAATATCATACAAAACTGCAGCTCCCAGGATTCCATAGGATGGAGGCTCAGCTGGTATGAAATGATCTAATAATGGGATGTCGTGTGATGTAGACACAGCGTTAAAGAGTGCTCTGCTTTACAGTTTGGAGGAAGGATGCTTTTGCTAATTCCGCAAATCCCAATAAATGGCAAGGGGCTCCCATCTTGTGACCTGATGGACACAAAGAAAGAGAGTTTCCCATGTTCTATGCCTCGGATCAGCCCCTCCTAACCAACAGCCTGACCCAGGAGAAAAGCAGGCTAGAAATACCGTAAACACATAAAAATGAAAATAACTTGGTTTCTTTTGGAGAATCCATGGAGAAGGAGGGGGAACTGATTTTATCAGTACAATAAAACAGATGTTACAGTCTTATGCTATAAGATCAGATATCCACATTGTGGTCATAGTGGCCTCACGCAATTGGACTTTAGGAAAGCTCATCCTGCCAAATTATCTCTTTCAGTCTCAAAGGTGCTGCGAGACACTGATTTTACAGAGTAACAAGGGCATATATCTTTGAGTCAATCATGACGGCTGAGCAGAACTCTGAGGTCTTATGAAGTCACAATGGTAGATCAGCTACATGGTTCAAAAGGTTCCAGAATGCATCCACTTGGGCAGATGGGCTTTGAGAAGCCAACATGGCTGGATTCGGTCGGCTTCCTCTCATGTTTCTGCCGTTCTCGGTCTTCTGCCTGAGAGGTCAAGAAGACCCCACAGTAGAAGAAGAATCTTTCTGTCTACGGATCTGCCATGAGGCCCTCGAGTCTTTTTGTCAATGTGGATTTTGATGTTCATGACTGTGGCTGGATAAGCCACTCCTGCAGCCTTCAGGAAGACCAGCAGCCAAGCCAGAAGCAAGCCTTCCCTCTTCCCTGATCTCCACCAGGGGCACAGAAGGTAGCAACGCCAGGCAGCAGCAGGAGGGCATCCCAGGAGTGATAACGTTTAAAAGCCATTCCTCCAGCCCTCAGGAAGAGAAGCAGCCAAGCCAGAAGCAAACCTTCCCTTTTCCCCCAACTCCATCAGGGGCACAGAAGATAGCAGAGGCCAGGCAGCAGCAGGAGGGCATGGCAGGAATAGAAAGCTTCAAAAGCCACTCCAGCAGGCCTCATGCAGACCAGCAGCCAAACCAGAAGCAAGCCTTCCCTCTTCCCCCAACTGAACCAGGGGCAAAGAATGCAGCAGAGGCCAGGCAGCAGCAGGAGGGCATGGCAGGAATTGTAAGCGTCAAAAGCCAGTCCTTTAGCCCTCAGGAAGAACAGCAGCCAAGCCAGATGCAAGCCTTCCTCTTCCCCCAACTCCACCAGGGGCACAGAAGGCAGCAGAGGCCAGGCAGAAGCAGGAGAGCGTGGCAGGAGAAGGGTGCCATAATGCCTTTCCAAGCTGTGCCACTCGGACGTTGGGTGTGGACATTTCTCCATTTGGGGCAGGACAATCCCACCGGTTCCACCTAAGCTTAAAATGTGCCATCCAGGTCGCGCTGCCTTTCTTGGGTTCAAGTGACCAGATGCAGCTCTGCAGCAATGGGGAAGACGAGGGGGGCACTAGCACCCAAACCCCGGTTTGGATTGAACTCTGGGGCTCCAAATCTCAGAGTCCAGCCGGGTGCTTTGAGCGCTGACTGGATTCAAACCTCAGGTTAACCAAAGAAGCAAGTAACAAAGAGGAGGAAGGGGTGGAAGGAAGGAAGGAAGAGAGAACTATATC
>NW_024821682.1:0-1796 GCF_019175285.1 Sceloporus undulatus | reverse complement strand
GGGGTCTTCCTCCTCCTCCTCCCTCCCTTCCCGCAGCTGCCAGACAGCCGCGGGGAGGCAGGGAAGGGAGCGGGGGTCCTCCTCCTCCTCTTCCCTCCCTTCCCGCGGCTGCCAGACATCCGCGGGGAGGAAGGGACGATCAGGGCTGCCTCCTCCTTTTCTCCCCGTGGCTGCCAGGCAACCACGGGGAGGAGGAGATGGGACTACAAGCCCCAGAGGCCATTGCGGCCAAAGGTCCCGCCCCTTCTCCCCTGGTGGCCTCCCTAATTGGTTGGGAGGCTGGGAAGGGACGGGACTTCCGGCCACAAAGCCTGCTGGGGCTTGTAGGCGGCTGGAAGTCCCACCCCTTCCTGGCCTCCCAACCTATCAGGGGGGCCACAGGCAGGACTTTCCTCCCCAAAGGGGGTTGCGGCCCAACAAAGGTTGGGAACCCCTGATTTACACGAAGCCACTGGGCGAGGTCATCCGGAGACATGGAGCGTGGTGTTATCAGTATGCTGATGACACCCAAATCTATCTCTCCATGTCTCCGACTGAAACAGTGACCAAGCATCTCGCCTCTGAATGCCTGCTTTGGGTCAGTAATGGGCTGGATGAGGGAAAACAGACTCAAGGTGAATCCAGAGAAAACGGAGATACTAGTGATAGGTACCACCGGCCCAGGGAAGGAGATTTGTCATCCAGTCCTGTATGGGGTCACACTTCCCCTGAAAGATGAGATTCGCATGCTCCTGGATTTGTCTTTACAGTTGTCATCTCAGGTGGAGGCGATATCCAGGAGAGCATGGTACCAACTTTGATTGATACGCCAACTGCGTCCCTACCTGGCCCAGGAGGACCCTGAAACAGTGGTACATGCACTAGTGACTTCTCATTTAGATTCTTGTAATGCGCTCTACATGGGGCTACCTTTGTATCAAACTTGGAAGCTTCAACTGATTCAAAATGCTGCAGCCGAACTGATCACTAAAACATCTAGATCTGAACACATTACACTGATATTAAAATCCTTACACTGGATACTGATTAGCTTCTGGGCCCAATACAAAGTGTTGGTTATTACCTGCTTAGTTCCTGTTCTGCCACATAGGTACACATAGACATATGGGCCTTACGTTATCTTCTTATACGTCTTTGTTATAAGGAACAATTGGTATACATTGCAAGTCTGTTCAAAAACTGAAGAATTGACATTACTTTCCTACCTTTAACTTCATACTTGGTTGGTGAGTTATTACTACTGCTTAGCTTGGACGCATCTGCGAAAGGAGAAACTGTGTCAATGCATGGAATATTGTGACACCACGCTATAACCATTCCCATGCTGGTAGGATACTGCCAGTGAAAGGAGAAAAATTGGGACAGGCATTGGGGTAGAATCAGGAAGGATAAGGATGTTTGCTGAGGAATTAGTCCTGTTCCCCATGTTGTTTGTTCCTGTTATTTGTCATCAAGTCACCTTTGACATATGATGATCTTAAGCAAGACAGCCTTTCAAGAACCTTCAAACTTGGTGGTTCTTGCACACCCAGGGCTCTGCCTTCCTTTATTGAATCAATCCATCTATAATGTGGTTTTCTTCTTTTCCCACTGCTTTCACTTCACCAAGCATTAGTGTCTTTTTTCCAGTGAATTAAGTAATTTATGATATGTCCAAAGTGCATTAGCCTCATATTGGCTATTTTGACTTCTAGGGAATGTTATTCATGCTTGATTTGCTCTACTGATTTGTCTTTTTGGCAGGCTTTGGTATGCATAGATTTCTTCTCCAGCACATTTCAAATGATTATTTTCCT
>NW_024821681.1:0-1796 GCF_019175285.1 Sceloporus undulatus | reverse complement strand
GATAGCAGATTGTTGGAGGCAATTAGCTTACAGTTCTAAACTGCTTAGACACTGTTAGTTCAGTATGAAGCAGTCTATAAATAAATGAAGCATTCCCCTGTGAAGAAACTCTCCAAGAAAACCCCCTGATGGTGGGAGGCCCGGAGCCTGGTAAGACCTGCCATGGAGTTTTCTTGGCAAGGTCTCTTCAGAGGGGGTTACCCTTGCCATCCTCTGAGGCTGAGAGAGTGTGACTCACCAAAGTGGATTTTTAATGCTTAAGCTGGGAATCAAACCCTGGCCCCAGAGTTTTAGTCCAACAAGGCTAATACTACTACATCATTCCAGTTCTCACACTGCAACAATGATGATGATGATGATGAATATGATGATATTACCATGTGGGAGGAGTTAAGGCCACGACTGCTGCACATTCTTGTTTGGCACCACTGTAATTGGCATGGCTCTGTGCTATGGAATTCTGGGAATGTAGTTTTGTTTGGGCACCCAAAGATTCTGAGCTATGTGCAGAATAGTGAAACATCCCTTTGCAATATAGCCATGTTAAATGTTAAACCATGTTAAACCCAAAGGGTCTGTTATGGAATAAGCAACTGAAATATGCAATAACCCTATTTAAACATCAAAATGTGGTGTGTGCATGTGTGTGTTTTGGATTTTTTGGGGGGTGGGTTTTTGATAGTTGTATGTTGGCCAGAAAAGAGGAGCTACATTTCTGCCTGCTGTCCAGGAAGAATGTCAAAATCTCCTCCATTTTGAGCATGACTAAGAGGCATGCATTTATATTAAAGCTTTTTAAAATATATATATTAATGTGTTTGGTTTTTAGTTGGTCATGTCCTCCATTTTTCTTGAATGCCCTACATTTTGGGCCAAATTTTGTGCTACATTTTTTCTGCATTTTGTCCTGGTTTGGTGGTAGATAATTATGGCAACCCTATCCCTGGATAGCTCTGGATGTTTCTCCTGGATGTTATGGTACTTTGCTATAATATGACCAAAGTGGTGGTAGTGGTTTGAGTGTTTGAACTGCAGGGTTCGAATCCTGGCTCTGCCATTGAACCCCTTCAAGTCACACTCTCTCAGCCTCAGAGGGCCATGGCAAACCCCTCTCTGAGGAAGCTTGCCAGGAAAACCATGAGTCGAAATAAACCACTTGAAGGCACACAACAAACAACAACAACAACAACTGGGTATCAATGCTTTAATTGACTCAAGTGGACCTTTTATCCTCTGTTTGGGGCAGTGATGTCCAAACATTGGCCTTCCAGGTTTTTTGGACTTCAGCTCCCAGAAGCCTCAGCCATCTTGGCTAATGGTCTGGGATTCTGGGAGCTGAAGTCCAAAACAGCTGGAGGGTCAGAGCTTGGCCATCACTGGTTGGGGAGTACTCTTGCCCCTCAGAGTCGAAGAGGAGCCAGAAGTGTGAGTTGGGATGTACGTTTGCCTCTTCCCTAGGAGAGCAAAGGGTGAGATCCGAGTTGCCACTGAACGCCTAGAGCGGTCGCAGGAGGCACCAGGCGGAAGGAGTGTATTCCTCCACTTCCGGCTGCAGCCAGAGAGGTCCAAGCTGCAGGGTGGCTGGCTGTCACTCAGCATTGGAGGCTGCTGGAGTGAGTGGGCATTTTGTTTCTCTGGCAGCATTGCTTCCCTCCCTCTCTCTATATATGTTTTTACACTTGTATGCAGTTTTAATATGTAAACAGCCTCTGTTATCTTTTGCAGAGAGGTGAGATACAAATAAAAATGTATTATTATTATTATTATTATTATTATTATTATTATTATTATTATTA
>NW_024821680.1:0-1796 GCF_019175285.1 Sceloporus undulatus | reverse complement strand
TAGTGTTGACTCAAGCATGGAGGTTCCTTCCTTTAGGCAGAGGAGAGCTGAGAGTTGTTGCATGCATCGATCCAGGAGGCTTGCAGAGAGGCAATCTGCTGATAAGCCACAGCTGGCACAAGAGAGGGCGTCTCTCATTTAAGCAGCTGGAGAATGCCGACCCTTTGCCAGCAATTATTGCAGAATCCTTCTTTGTGATTGCTGTCGGCACTGGCTTCTTGTTTCCTGAACCCTTGTCTGTCTTGAACCTATGACTTTGGAACGAACTGGACTATTGCTACCTTCTGGCTTCCCTGACCTTGGACCAAACTGACTTCCATGACCTCTGGTATCCTGACCTTGGCTTTGTTTGTGGCTGCTTCTCTTGAACTCTAGAAAGGTCTGTAGACTGTTTCCCAGCTTCTAGTTAGCTTTCTGCTGAGCCATCACTATCAGTGTTTGTTTGTGTGTGTGCTGACCGCAGTCCAGGACAAGTGGTAACCATGGACAGGTATTTTTCAGTGTCAGTGTCCAGCTTTGGGACTGTCTTTTTAGAAATAACAATAGCAAGTACATTTCTATGCCACTTATTAGTGAACAAACACACCCTAAGCAGTTTACAACATGTAAGCTAATTGCCCCCAACAAGCTGGATACTCATTTTAAGGCTCATTCCCACTTTTTTTTTGCATTTGTTACGCTTTATCGGCACTGAAATTGATCGAATAAGGATCGGGATCAATTTGAAGTGGGAACGAGGGTCATATACCCCGATCTGCGATTTGCTGAAAATTGTAGTGGGAATTAGGCCAGAGTGACCTAAAGAAGGATGCAAGACTGAGTGGACTTTGGATCCCCTGGGATCAAACTCACAACCTTGTGGCTTGTAGTACAGACATTTAACCACTATGCCACCAGGGCTCACTCTGATATCTTTCTGGCATCGAGATTTTTTTTATTTTCCAGTCTTTTGGACTTTTTTAAAATTCCAGTTTATAAATTTGATGTCATTTGCTTATGTGTGTATGTGTGCACATTTCTATTATTTTGTTGTAAGTTGCTATAATAATGTGCTTGAAGGTCTGATATAAAATCTTATTTTTAAACTATGAAGTAAATTGGCTGCTTTGGACAGACAATGATCTGAGGCAAAGAGGAAGTGGTCATGAAATGAAAACAGAGGGACAGATGTATCCACTCCTTTGTTGTCATGGCCACAGATACCACAAATAGCAGGTGAATAAAACTTAAACTTTTGATAAAGTATCTTTCTTAAAATTGGAATCATGCAGTTGAGATGGTATTCACATTGATTGGATAAGGCAGTCTTCTTGCTATTTTTCTCCCAGTTTGCTTTCAGGTTTTGATATAAAGGATTATTTGCTTTTGTTATTATTTCCCCACAGCGTTACTCAGAGCATAAGAATGTTTTAGGAGAAGGTTGGATACATCTGGTGGAACAATGCATACAAAAATCAGAACAGCAGCTGTTCAGTCAGGTGTGTATGGACAGACTGCTGATGTTTTAGTTGGGGAGAGGAAATTATATGACAGTATATGATATAATAGTATCATAGAGATTGTAATAAAAAACACTCTTTCTTGCCTTCCTGTGCAATCTTTGCCCACTCCTGCCTCAGAGATTACACTTCTTGATGCATATAGGTGAGATTTCTTTTTAGATATGGCCATCTGGATGTGGGAGACCAAAATATTGAACACTGTGCTAATTTGGTCTTGCACAACAATCTAAGTTTGGCTTTGCAGAGTTAGGAAAGTATTTTGCTCTTTAGATCAAAAAGCCAAACTTTTTACTC
>NW_024821679.1:0-1796 GCF_019175285.1 Sceloporus undulatus | reverse complement strand
GGACCTCACTGCCATTGTCCATTCTTGTCAAGGCCTCAGCAGATGAACCTCTGGTTTAAAGGGTGAGGCCAGTTCTGTGCACGCTGCCCTCCACCAGAAAAATCCATTGCACAGGCTTGAAGGATACATCCAACTTCCGAAAAAGCCCTGTAGCGATAGGCGAGGGATGAAATGGCAGGTGTAAAGATGCACTGGAAGCTGCAGACCCAACCCTGCATGCAGGTGGTTCAGGACTTCGGTCGCTAGAGACTGAGCTGGGGGATGACAGTCTTGTTCGGCAGCATCCTGAATGACCAAGCAGCCTTTTTTAAGGAGAGCACTGCTTGCTCCATATGGAGAGGAGCCTAGAAAAGGTGGCCTAACGAAAGCTCATCCCCAACTACCCGGTTGGCTAGCTGTGGCCAATGGGCATCTTCTAATGCGGTCAAACAAAACATTGCTGCTCTTAGTGAAGTTTGTCTCCACAAGGAAGGCAGCTTTAAAGAACACGGTGCCAGCTACACACTCTACTGGTCTGGCAAACCCAAAACTGAAAAACATCTTTCAGGTGTAGGCTTCATGATCAAAAACTCCATTGCCTCCAAACTCAAAACTTTGCCAACAGGACACTCCGATTGCATTATCTCCCTACGCCTCCCATATGTTGCTCTCTTCAGTATATATGTCCCAACTATGCAAGCCGACCCTTTGGAGAAAAACAAATTCTACTCAGACCTACGCCACCTCATACAAAAAGTCCCTGCAGAAGACAAAATCATTATCCTTGGTGACTTCAATGCCAGAGTAGGAAAGAACTTCGAAGCCTGGAAAGGTGTTTTAGGCAAGCATGGTATTGGAAACTGTAATGATAACGGATGCCTCCTGCTAGAGTTTTCTGCAGAACAGCAGCTGACTATTACAAACACTATATTTCAGCAGAAAGATAGCTTGAAGACAACCTGGATGCGTCCCCGATCCAAACACTGGCACCTCATTGACTATATCCTAGTGCGCCAGAGAAATATTCGTGATGTCCGTCATACCCGAATGATGCCCAGTGCAGAATGTCAAACAGATCATAGCCTCGTAAGATGTAAACTAAATCTTCATTTTAAGTTTAAATCTAAGAGGGGTGGCATCCTAAAGAGGAGACTCCAAGTCAACAATCTTCAACAAGCTGCCATGAGAGACAACTTCCAGGCAAACTTGCAAACAAAACTTGAAGAAGACCATCCTGTAGACTCTTCTCCTACAGCGCTTTGGCAACGTATAAAAAACAGCATCCTGCAATCTGCGGAAGAATCCTTAGGGTTCTCCCTCAAGAAAAACTAAGACTGGTTTGATGAAAACAACCAAGAGACCCAGGAGCTGTTGGCAAAGAAGAGAGCTGCTCACCAGGCACACCTCACCCAGCCATCTTGCCATGTAAAAAAAAGCAGCCTTTCGCCTTGCATATAGTCAACTCCAACAAAAACTCAGAGACCTTGAGAACAAGTGGTGGATCACCTTAGCAGATAAGACACAATGTTGTGCAGATCTGGGTGATTCCAGAGGATTTTATGAAGCTCTTAAAGCAGTGTTTGGACCTACATATCAGATCCAAAGTTCCCTATAGAGTACAGATGGTCAAACACTAATCACAGATAAAGCTTCCATTCTGAACCGATGGGCTGAACATTTCCAAAGTCTCTTTAGTGCCAACTGAGTAGTCCACAACTCAGCTATTCAACATATGACACAACAACCGATGAAGAAGGAATTGGACGTAGCTCCCACTTTGGAAGAGACCCTTAAGGCCATACAACAGATGAAAAAAA
>NW_024821678.1:0-1796 GCF_019175285.1 Sceloporus undulatus | reverse complement strand
GCCTTGGCCAAAGGGAAGCTGAACACATTCACAGCAATGTAAATCCAGGCTTCTTAGGCCTTCTCTGCCCTGCAGAATTAATGCACTTTGATCCCGCTTTAACTGCCACGGCTCCATCCTTTGCACTCTTGGGATTTGTAGTATTGTAGCTTAGCCTTCTCTGTTAGAGAGAGAGCTCTAGAACCAGGGTCTATGACCCTAACAAGGATCCTATTCTAGTCTATTCTGGAGCCATAGCAAACTCCACAGGGACCTAATAAAACAAAAGACAGCCCTTTGCCCATATTTTGCCCATAGGGAAACCATACTTGCCCATAGGGAACCAGTGAAGAAAACCTTCCCTTAGGGAATCATAGGAGAATACTTTCCCATAAGGAATTGACTGAAATGGTTGACATTCCTTTTGAAGTGGCGCAAACCTATGTCAGAAAAGAAGCGATTCCAAGGGGAGAAAGAAGAGATTGAAACAGGTCTAAACTTCAGTTGGAATAAGCACAAGGTCTTTCTAATGGTGCTTCCAAGGGCCTCCTGCGCATGGCTGACCCACTGTTGAGCCCATCATCCACAGAGGCACCTCCTCCTCCTCCCTTTTGCTCTGAGAGGAATTATTGCAATGCCCATTATTGCCCAAGGCTCTCACAAGAAATCTTTCAGCACTGAAGCAGCCTAGAACATCAAGCAAAGGCCTGGATAACAGCTGCTCCTTCTCTGCCTGGGCACAAGGCTTGCACACATACAGCAGCTGCAGAAGCTCAGCGTCTTTTTTGCTTTAAGAAACTGCTTGTTACAGAGTTAAATTGCATGCTTAGGAACCTGGCTGCCCAGCCACCCCTCTCCTTGGGACGTCCTTCCAGGTCACAGTGAGACCTTGGCTTGGCCCCAGCCTCCCTCCTCCTCCTCCTCGACCTCCTCTCCCGCTCTGGCCCCAGAAGCCCCCTTCACCCAGATTCCTTTCCACAGCCCCCAGCCATGCCCTCAGAAGCCTCCCCTCCAGGGGGACTCTGGGGCCCAGGAGAGGTTTTGAGGCTCTCCTGCCGTCCTATTGGTCCAAGATTTGCATGGCCCCTCCCTCAACCCAACCCCTATTCCTCTGCGCTAAGGGTGGCTACTTCTCTTAGGAGCGTTGGCCTTGAGGGAATAAACAGCGCCACCACCTGGCCATGCCACTGGAATTACAAGACCGGCTGAAGAAATTACCTTTCCTCCTCTCTCCCTATTGGTCCCAAATTTGCATGGCCCCACCCTTGGCCCCTCCCATCCCTTTCTGCCCTCTCCCCACCTTCCATTGGGTCTCTGTCTCTGTGGGCAAATCTTCTCCTATTATTCCCTATGGGGAAATCTTCTCTTCAGCCTCAGCCCATGAGAGAGGCGAATAAGGCGGCGGCTCCTTTAAGAGGCAAGCGCTGCCCTTCCTAACAATGGCGCCGCCCTGAACATGGTTGCCATGGCTACCACTGAGGCCTAGTGCGCCTGGGGCCTACTTCCAGCCTTAACTCTCTGAGAAAGGAGCAGTTTTGTGGCCAAGTGACAAAGTGAGCCTCCTTCCTTTAACTAAGATGGCTTCCAGGGCTCTCTTCCCTGCTAAAGCCATGGAAGCCCACTCTGGGAGGCCTTGGCCAAGTCACACTCTCTCAGCCTCAGGGGAAGGCAAGGGCAGGCCCCTCTAAGGAAGCTAAGGCTGGAGGCCTAAGGCTGTTATGGATAAGTCCAAAGTGTGACACACAACAACAACAACAACAAAGCCTGGAATGGGGGCTCTTTGGGAAGCCAAATGTATAGGAATTGTGGGGTTTTAT
>NW_024821677.1:0-1797 GCF_019175285.1 Sceloporus undulatus | reverse complement strand
AAAGAAAGAGATAAGAATATGATTACAAAGATAAAAAAAGATGAGAAAATATTTACTGAACAGAAAAAAATAAAGAGATTTTTTATCAGTACTTCAGTATAATATATAAAGCCAAAGAACTTAAAAAGGAAA
Organism: Sceloporus undulatus; assembly: GCF_019175285.1. Classification (NCBI taxonomy): domain Eukaryota; kingdom Metazoa; phylum Chordata; class Lepidosauria; order Squamata; family Phrynosomatidae; genus Sceloporus; species Sceloporus undulatus. The sequence continues at coordinate 1,665 of NW_024821677.1, read as the reverse complement.
ATATAGAAGAGTACTTAAATAAATGTAAAACACCTAAAATAGAACAGGAAATAAGACAACATTTGGATAACCCCAAAGGTTAATGATAATAATAATAATAATACAAGAAGAATTATGGGAGGCAATAAAAAATTAAACAATAATAAAACCCAGGATCAGACGGCTTTACAGCCAAATATTACAAAATATTCAAGGAAGAACTAAGTGGCCCATTAATACAAACTGTGAATAATATCAAAGAGAAAAGAATGCCGCCGACTTGAGAAGAGGCGAATGTAATACTAATACTGAAAGAGGGGGGAAATAAAGAAGACATGAATAGCTATAGACCAATATCGCTTCTGAATCAAGATTATAAAATCTTCGCCAGTATATTGTCTAAAAGATTGAAAACAACGCTTAAAAATGTAATATCTAAAGAAGAGTGTGGATTTGTCCCTGGCAGACAACTGAAGGGTAATATAAGACAAATAATTGAGACAATAGGATTTTTTGAGATCCATAATGGAAAAAAACCTAGCTCTGATCCTATTGGATCTCAAAAAAGCATTTGATAATTTAGACTGGACTTTAATGAAAATTATTCTTCAACGAATAGGAATCGGTGGGGAATTTCTTAAATGGATAAATGCTATTTACAGTAAACAAACAGCAAAAATAATAATTAACAGAAGCAAAACTAAGTCTCTAGATATAAAGAAGGGGACAAGACAAGGTTGCCCCCTCTCCCCTATATTATTTGTGATTACTTTGGATGTTTTGTTGAGAAAAATAAATGAGGAAAGAGAAATTAAAGGTATTAATATTAAAGGATGCGAGCTTTTGCGGACGACGTCGCTGTATCATAGAGGACCCGATAAACAGTATACCCCTCTGATAGAAAATATAAAAGAATCTGAAAACATTTCAGGTTTAAAGATAAATGTAGAAAAAACAAATGTGATCACAAAAAATACAACGAAACAGGAAGAAATTAAGATAAAAGAAATGACGGGTTTTAATATAGTCAAAAAACGAACAAACAACCAAGATACTTGGGAATAATAATCACTAATAAAAATGCTGATCTAATTTGAAACAATTATGGGGGAAAGTGGGAAGAAATAAAGAAGGATATGAGAGAATGGAAGAATTTAAAGTTATCGCTTCTGGGGAGGATTTCTGCGGCAAAAATGACTATAATGCTTAAATTGTTATTCTTGTTCCAGACAATTCCTGTAATTAAAAATGATAACTATTTCACTGAATGGCAAAGACAAATATCTGATTACATATGGGAGGGGAAAACCAAGAATAAAACAAAATTACATGCAAGATGCTGCAGAAAGAGGAGGGTTAGCTGTCCCCAATGTAAGATTATACTATGACGCAAGTGTACTAAAATGGTTAAGCATGTGGTTAAAGCTGAAAGGAAAGAAATGATTGAAGCTAGAGGGACATGGCCTTAGATTTGGGTTTCATGCATATTTGTTTTATGGAAAAGTTAAGATGAATGTAGGTTTTAAGAACCATTTTGTAAGAGCATTAATGTATAGAATATGGGGGAAATATAAAAGATGGATTTGTCCAGATATTCCGATGTGGTTCTCCTCCCACGAAGCATTGTTTAAGACTGATCCACAAAAGAAGGAAGACTGGTTAATTTATGGTGAAATACTAAAAGGA
>NW_024821676.1:0-1797 GCF_019175285.1 Sceloporus undulatus | reverse complement strand
TAACTAATTTCATGTAATTAATTTCTGAGCCATTAAAATGACTGGGCGATACTGGGCCAGTCACTCTCTTTCAACTTGACCCACCTTGAAGGGTCATTATAAGAATATAATGAGGGAGGAAGAGCTACATGTGTCCCCTTCAACTCACAAGAGAAAAGGCGGGATAGAAGTAATGAATAAACAAACAAACAAGGCCAATGTATGTGGTTTCCCCCCCCCCCCCCAAAAAAAAAAAAAAAAAAAAGAACAAAAAAAACACCCATTCATTATTTTTTTTTGGGGGGGGGGGGGGGGGTTGCTGATGTTCAAGTCCGTAGTGAACCATGAAGCTCATTGTGTGACTTTGGGTTAGTCACTCTTTCTTAGCCCAGCCATCACCTTAACTGTCATGGCTCCATGTTATGGAATCCTGGTATATGTAGTTTGTTGTGGCACCAAAGCCTGCTGACAGAAAAGGCTAAATATCTCAGAGATCTACAGATCCACTTAGGGTGGAAAAATGAAATGCACAGATATAGGATGGGGGACACTTGGCTTAAGGAGACTATGTGTGAAAGGGATCTATGAGTCCAAGTAGACCACAAGTTGAACATGAGTTGACACTGCGATGCAGCAGCTAACAAAGCCAATGCAATTTTAGGCTGCATCAATAGAAGTATAGTGTCTAGATCAAGGGAAGTAATAGTACCACTCTATTCTGCTCTGGTCAGGCCCCACCTGGAATACTGTGTCCAGTTCTGGGCACCACAATTTAAAAAGGATGTGGAGAAACTGCAGCATGTCCAAAGGAGGGCAACTAAAATGGTGAAGGGTCTGGAAACCATGCCCTATGAGGAATGACTAAGGGAGCTGGAGATGTTTAGCCTGGAGAAGAGAAGGTTAAGAGGTGATATGGTAGCCCTGTTTAAATATTTGAAGGGATGTCACATTGAGTTGGGAGGAAGCTTGTTTTCTACTGCTCCAGAGAACAGGACCCGGAACAATGGATGCAAGCTTCAGGAAAAGAGACTCCACCTCAACATTAGGAGGAACTTCCTAACAGTAAGGGCTGTTCGACAGTGGAACACACTCCCTTGGAGTGTAGTGGAGTCTCCTTCTTTAGAGGTCTTTAAGCAGAGGCTGGATGGCCATTTCTCGGGTATGCTTTGATGGAGATTTCCTCAATGACGGGGTTGGACTGGGTGGCCCTTGTGGTCTCTTCCAACTCTGTTATTCTATGATTCTTGAGCCCAGAATTCATCACATTGAGACATGGCAATTAAAGTGGTGTCAAACTAATAATAATAATAATAATAATAATAATAATAATAATAATAATATTTATTTATTTATAGCCTGCTTTTCCAGGGAGATCAAAGCGGGTTACAAGAGTACTAACAATGTACAATTTACAACAGTATCTACATTATAAAATCTCAAACAAATACAACAAATTTTAAAAAACAAGATAAAAATTACAAACATTAAAAACCACAGCAATAACTAGCTTAAAGTTAATGCTGTAGTGTAGCTGCAGGTTCAGAATGCTGAATTCTGATGAGTAGAATCCATGTATTTCATGGTGAAATGGAGAACATTTCAAGCACAGCTTGATTCGCACCTTAAATGTGCAAACAAATGAGAGGCTCACATCAGAACAAGTATCTACCAGCAGTTCATGGGTTTGAGACGGAAATAGTGGGATGAAGACTCCCCACCTCTCCCATTTCACTCAGACTGTTGGTGAAAGTATCAATGGCCATGTTACGAGTACAGTGGTACCCCGGGATACGAATGCGCCGCGTTACGAAATTTCCG
>NW_024821675.1:0-1797 GCF_019175285.1 Sceloporus undulatus | reverse complement strand
GCCAGATGTTTCAGGGTTTTATTCTCCATCTTAGGATCCTCAAGTGAATGGCGTGAGTGGGCTCTTTCTACCTGGATTCAGAATTGTTTGCTGTTGTCTTCAGACCTTACTCATTGAGCTCTGTTTGTAAGACACCAGAACATAGATTTGAACATATGATTCACCAGAACCTGTAAGATTCTTTCTGCTAAGCCTCTGAACCTCAGGAGATCTTCCAAACCTACAGAACATTGAACATTATAGAGTCCAAAGTTTAAATGAGCTATTTTTGGCACTTTGGATTGATTCTGTAAAATCTGGATTAGAATCTGAAGCAGATTTACCATTGCCACCACTGGCATTAGACACTGTATGGTACATTTCCCCCATAGCTCTCTCATAGCTCAATTAATATTTATACATTTCCTGACATAGCTCCATAACTGAAGCTCTAAGTCACAGAAACTATTTTCTCAACAACAAGCATGTCAGTCAGTATCAGGGAACATTTAAACAAGCCATCTCCTCCCAACTAGCAAGGTTGCACAGCTGCTGCACTAAACTGAAAGGTTTGGGAACAGGTCTATATGGAATAAGGACAGCTGGTTTATGCAAGTGGATCTCTGTGTAATCTGCTACTGAGAGGCCGTGGTGATACAGCTGCAGAGAGAAAATACAATGTTGAGCTCTCCCATCAGCTCAGAGCTAATATTTCAGAGGAAAAGGCTGGTATTTACAGCAGATCTGAACTGAAATGAAATTTAAATTGGAGGAAGCTCCCCAGGAGAACACAACCTCTTCCCAAGAGCCATGTTGTTTTCCTGTGAATCATGAGTGAAAAGCACTTGCCTAAGAGAGCCTACAAGAAGCATTATTTCAATCTACATTCAAAGGAGCCAGGGACATTTTTCAAAAGAGAGACACAGCAAAACAGAATACATGAACAAAGCAAGAGGAAAGACTCTTGCCTGCATGTTTTTGGACCCTTCATATGACAGAAAATAATGAGCTAAATAATGGGCTAGTGGACACACCAGCCGAAGCAAGTTGGAGTAGGGGAATTCAAAGAGTTCCCACAGTTCACCTTTCCCTGGGTACTAACTGAAGGTGGCACCTGGGAGACAGATCACAGTTGCACAACCCTGTGGGTCCCATCCTGCTCTTGCCACATACAAAAAGAAAAATTAATCTGAGAAGAGGAGCATAAGGGGTTAGAACCAGTCCCATTTCAGACTTGCTTTCCTCACCCCCGGCTATACATCTCCTCCACTCATCATCATCATCATCATCATCATCAATAATCCTGGAATGCAATTTTAACTTACAAAAGTTCACATCACACAAAATTAAAAATGTAATTGAAATATCAATAGAATTAAAAGCAGTTAAGAGCTGCCCAATAAACACACACACACACACACGAACAGCACATTATTAAAGACCAGATTATTAAAGGCTAGTGAAAGAAAAAGTCATCCACAGATGCATTTTGGAATAAGCTTTCAAGTGGTCTCCAGAGAGTTCAATGTGTTTTTTGTTCACTTATACAAGCCTTATCTGATCTGGTTATTGTATTTGAACCTGTTTGTGTTGTTAGTTTTTAATAAAAAGTTTGCCAAAACATGTTGAAGTGCTCTTCTTTTTTGTGGTTTAGGACCCTATTTCAATTCTTTTCATATCGCTTCTGCTTCTGGTACCAAATTTTCTATTAAAATAATAATATCCAGGAACACATCTACTTTGTTCACTGAGCTAGACCTACACTATAACAAGCATAATATCAATGGTGTTATTCTATTATTATTATTATTATTATTA
>NW_024821674.1:0-1797 GCF_019175285.1 Sceloporus undulatus | reverse complement strand
AGCCAAACTCTGCACACATAACTCAAATAGATACAACTGGTATGTATAGGTTTCGTTCAACTGCCCCAATGGCATTTCTCTCCTGGTCCACCTGTGTTCATCATTACTGAATTGCTTGCTAGGCTTTGCTTGAAAACACCAAAGTGAAAATAGAGTCATTTTAGTAGTTGGGTTGAGAGATCTGTACTCCAGTCCCAAATGTGCCATGAAAATTAAAATTTGCCGGGAGACTGTCCTTTTTGGGCAGTCTGTTCTGCACCCAAGTCTCAAAGGTGCTCCAAGATCTCTCTTTGTGTTGATGCCCCTGGTGACACCACTGGTATTTGGTGACCCTGGAGATGATCACAGTGCTCTTTCCCATCCTTTCCTCCCAAGCTAGGCGCAGCATGTAAATGTTAAGCGCAGATTTTATCTTTCACCTCTGTGCCCAGATAGGAGGCATCCCGTACCTGACCATGGCATCCTGTATCCGATCCAGACTTCTTCCGCACCTTACAAAGAATGAAAAAATATGGTTCTTTAAAAAAGTGTGGCCAAAACGCGACAAAATTAAAGTGCAGTAAAGTTAAAGGAAGGAAAGGGGACTGTGATTATCTCCCATGACTCCTTATCTCTGCTGCTTGGAATTCCTGCTAGTCTTTGGACCTGCTTTTGGTGACTCTACCTGCCATAAGCCCTGACCCTAGGACTCTGAGTGGAGTGTTCTGTATGCACCCCGATCTTTGATACCTTGACTTCCCTAGAAAACTCTGCTTGATGTTTGTTGCGAACTGTCTTATCTCTGCTACTGATTAATTGCTCAGCTGCTGTTGACACTTGGCGGCATTCCCAGACAACAGTGGAGATGCAGTCTATGATAACAGCTACAATTGTATATTACCTTCACCTTCCCTTTCCCTCTCTTATACATATACACACACCTCCACAGTTTTGAGCTGTGGACAGGAAGGCATTTGATACCAGGTCATGTTTCATGTTCTCATCGAGAATCATAGAATCATAGAGTTGGAAGAGACTGCAAGGGCCATCCAGTCCAACCCCATTCTGCCATGTAGGAAATCCAAATCAAAGCATCCCCTACAGATGGCCATCCAGCCTCTGTTTAAAGACCTCCAAGGACGGAGATTCCACTACACTCCGAGGAAGGAGTGTGTTCCACTGTCAGACAGCCCTTACTGTCAGGAAGTTCCTCCTAATGTTGAGTTGGAATCTCTTTTCCTGGAGCTTGCATCCATTGTTCCAGGTCCTAGTCTCTGGAGCAGCAGAAAACAATATTCTAGGTCTAGACACTATACTTCTATTGATGCAGCCTAAAATCACATTGGCCTTATTAGCTGCCCCATCGCACTGTTGACTCATGTTCAACTTGTGGTCTACTTGGACTCCTAGATCCCTTTCACACATAGTCTCACTCAGCCAGGGGTCCCCCATCCTATATTTAGACCTTTCATTATTCCATCCTAAGTGCATCCTTGGTGAAGAGGGACCAACTTGAGCACATTAGAAGGATTATGGGAATGAAGAAGTTCAGTACACTTCAGTCTATCCAATTTGTTTCTTCTCACACTTCTGAAGCCGCTTGACGTCTTTGATGCAAAGAGAACCATGATGTGATGCAGCTTTTCCCAAAGAACCCATCAGATGTAAACACAGCCATTAGAGTCTAATGTTTCCTTCTGGTCATCATGAAATGCTGCTGTGTGAATTCTTTTGAAGAGCAACCTGCTATTTGTGAGATACCATCTTTGAGAGTCATGCACAACCATTAACACATTCCCAGCCCAAATATTTTTTCCC
>NW_024821673.1:0-1797 GCF_019175285.1 Sceloporus undulatus | reverse complement strand
GACTCGAGGGCCCCATAGCAGATCTGTAGACGGAAAGATTCTTCTTCTACAGTGGGGGCTTCTTGACCTCTCAGGCTTAAGAACAACAACGGCAGAACCAGGAGAGGAGGCAGACTGGATCCAGCCATGTTGGGTTCTCAATGCACAAATGCCCAAGTGGATGCATTCTGGAACCTTTTGAGCCATGTAGCTGAAGTCCCATTGTGACTTCATATGACCTCAGCATTCTGCTGAGCTGTCATGGTTGACTCAAAGATATATGCCCTTGTTACTCCGTAAAATCAGCGTCTTTGAGACTTAAAGAGATAATTTGGCAGGAGGAGCTTTCCTAAAGTCCAATTGCATGAGGCCACTATGACCACGATGTGGATATCTGGTCTTATAGCATAAGACCGTAACATCTGTTTTATTGTATTGATAAAATCAGTTCCGCCTCCTTCTCCATGGATTCTCCAAAACAAACCAACCTATTTTCATTTTTATGTGTTTATGGTATTTCTAGCCTGCTTTTCTCCTGGGTCAGGCTATTGGCAAGGAGGGGCTGATCTGAGGCAGAGAATATGGGAAACTCTCTTTCTCTGTGTCCATCAGGGTCGCAAGCTGGGAGCCCCTTGCCATTTATCGGGATTTGCGGAATTAGCAAAAGCATCCTTCCTCCAGACCTTAAAGCAGAGCACTCCTTAACGCTGTGTCTACATCACACAACATCCCATTATTAGATCAGTTTCATATCAGCTGAGCCTCCATCCTATGGAATCCTGGGAGTTGCAGTTTTCTATGATATTTAGCCTTCTCTCTCAGAGAGTTCTGGTGCCACAGCAAACTACTGCACATCCCAGGATTTTGATCAGATGGAGCCACGGCACTGTCAAGCTGCATTATTTCTACAGTGCAGACGCACCCAAAGTTAAACCTACACTGGAAACGTGGGCTGTAGCTACACTGTGGAAATGAATGCAGTTTGACGCTGCTTCAAGCTCCGTGGCTCAGCGCTACAGAAAGCCTGAGATGTGTAGTTTTTGTGAGATGGCTTTGGTGCCACAGCAAACTGGGCATCCCAGGATTTCCATAGGATGGAGCCGTGGCAGTTAAAGCGGTGTCAGGCTGCACTGATTCTGCAGTGTGGCAGCAGCCTGGACTTGAAATGGAATTGCTGCTGTGAGGGCATTTCCCATAGTCAGCTCAGTTTCCAAAGAGGGTTTCCGGCCGGCCAGAGCCGCCAGGGCTCTTAAACGGCTGGTCTGATCTGGAAGCTGAAATGGATGAAGGCACTTCAGATGTCAGGCAGAGGTTGTTCACCCCTCCCTCGCATTCAGCACATGGCCAGGGGCCTCTATTGTGGTTCCATCCAATTTTAGACCAAGTGCTTTGAAATCGTTTCCAATTTATAAGGGGGCTTCCTTGCAATCTTTCTTCGGGGGGGGGGGGGGTCTTTGCCATGGCTATTCTCTGAGACTGAGAGAGTGTGCCTTGCCCAGGGTCACCCACTGGGTTTTCATGGCCGAGGCAGGTTTTGAACCCTTGTCTCCCAGGAGTCTTAGTAGACTGTCAGTGTGATGCTTCAGCTAAGAAAGCCAATGCAGTTCTTGGTTGCATCAACAGAAGTGTAGTATCTAGATTGAGGCAAATGATAGTACAGTGGGCCCTTATTATCCGCTGGGGTTTGGTTCCAGGATCCCCAGCGGATAACAAAGTCCATGGATGCTGAAGCCCCACTGAATAAAATGGCATAGCAAAATTGTGTCTCTTGTATAAAATGGAAAATCAAGGTTTGCTGTTTAAATCTGTGGATAAAAA
>NW_024821672.1:653-1797 GCF_019175285.1 Sceloporus undulatus | reverse complement strand
TTAAAAACAGACACATACAACAAATCTTAAAAACAATAAAAAGCCCCATTAGCCCAACCTCACGGCCACGAGAGAGGAGGGAGGCCCACAGGATATTTAATCGGGGAATGCCTGATTGAATAGGAAGGTTTTGAGACCCTTCCTAAATTGGGCCAGGGTGGTAGATGAGCGGAGTTCCATGGGCAGCGTATTCCAAAGGGCTGGGGCAGCCATGGAAAAGGTCCTTCTTACAGTAGAAGCTAACCTGGCCCCAGGCACCTTCAGGAGTTGCTGCCCAGATGTTCTGAGGGTGCGAGGCGGAATGTACGGAGAGAGGCGGTCCTTCAGAAATCCTGGGCCCAAGCCATTTAGGGCTTTATAGGTAATAACCAACGCCTTATATTGAGCTCGGAAGCAGATGGGCAGCCAATGGAGATCTTTAAGCACAGGTGTTATGTGGCTGGCCCTGGGAGCGCCAGTGACCAGCCGAGCTGCCATGTTCTGCACCATTTGTAGCTTCCGAGTTTGGTATAAGGGTTGCCCCATGTAGAGTACATTACAGAAATCCAATCTCGAAGTTACCAGAGCATGTACAACAGTTTCAAGGTCCCTCTGGGCCAGGTATGGGCGCAGCTGGCGAATCAACCGAAGCTGATAACAGGTACTCTTGACCGTCTCATTCACCTGAGCAGTCAGGTGAAGGGACGAGTCAAGAAGCACCCCCAGACTGCGCACGGAGTCCTTCACGGGGAGTGTGACCCCATTCAGAACAGGTGGAACCACCACCATTCCTGGACCAGGGGAACCTATCACTAGTACCTCCGTTTTCTCTGGATTTAGCTTGAGTCGGTTTTCCCTCATCCAGCCCATTACTGACTCTAGACAGGCCACGAGAGGAGAGACGCCATCCCCAGTCACTGCATCAGTCGGAGACATAGAGAAAATGATTTGGGTGTCATCAGCGTACTGATAACCCCGCGCCCCATGTCTCCGGATGATCTCTCCCAGCGGTTTCATGTAGATGTTAAATAGCATGGGAGACAGAATGGCTCCTTGAGGGACCCCGGTTTTAAGGGCCCGCTCACTGGAGCACACGTCTCCCAGCTGCACCATCTGGGACCTCCCGGAGAGGTAGGACCGGAACCACTGGAGCGCAGTGCCCCCG
>NW_024821672.1:0-553 GCF_019175285.1 Sceloporus undulatus | reverse complement strand
ATTCCCACCTCAGCCAGGCGCCCCAGAAGGATACCATGGTCTATGGTATCGAAAGCCGCTGAGATGTCCAAGAGCACCAACAGGGACACGCTTCCCCTATCGATGCCCAGACGGAGATCATCGACCAGGGCGACCATGGCCGTCTCAACCCCGTAACCCGCCCGGAAGCCAGTTTGAAATGGGTCCAGATAATCCGTTTCATCCAAGACCGCCTGAAGCTGGATCGCAACCGCCCTCTCGATCACCTTTCCCAAGAATGGTAGCAGCGAAACAGGCCGATAATTATTATGAACCAGGGGGTCGAAAGAGGGCTTTTTTAGGATCGGTTTTACTATGGCCAATTTGAGATCCGATGGAAATTGCCCATCCCTGAAAGATAACCCACTGTTTTTGTTCTGAAGAAAACACTGAAATTTTATATCTAGATACAAGATTCTTACCATAGAAATCCAGTCTTCCCTGTCTGTTTATAGTGCATGGATATCACCAGCACTGATGTGAAACCGTAGAACAATTCAGGAGTGTACATTAAGATGATTTATGCAGCTCACTG
>NW_024821671.1:1352-1797 GCF_019175285.1 Sceloporus undulatus | reverse complement strand
GCTGCCGCATTGCACTGTCGACTCATGTTCAATTTATTGTCTACTTGAACTCCTAGATCTGACCTGACTTGCCTTGTAAAATTCATTGCATGGCTCTCACTAAAGACAAAGGTCTGTGTCCCATTATATCCAACCTCCTTAGTGGCTTCCATCTTACTGGGACAGTGAATTCATGTTGGTTTCAATCTTGCCTGTCCAAGGCACTGAATTTATTGGGGGGAAGAGAGTTCAGTAAAAAATTTGGGGTGGATTTAATGTTCCCCTGCCTTAACTTCCTTTACTTTAAGGATAAATTCTCAGTGGGGAGGGAAAACTAACTTTTTGTAAGACAGCCAGATGCAAACACACTGCCCAACTCTAAAACACATGGAAAGTGCATAGGCTTCTTCTGTACCTTTTCAGTTAGTTCCAGGTCGTCCTCTGATTCTATGAGATCCATGTTCCT
>NW_024821671.1:0-1252 GCF_019175285.1 Sceloporus undulatus | reverse complement strand
CGTCCTCTGATTCTATGAGATCCATGTTCCTGCAGCCATGCCAGTAAGGTCCCAGAGGCAAATGTGAGTCATCCTCCAATCTGAATTCAACATCCAAGTGGGCTGCTTTGACTCCGTAGGTCAGAGAAAACCTGTCCATTTGAACAAAGAGTAGAAAGATGAGCTGGTGCCCCTTTTCTCTATTGCAGCTTTTCTCCTAAGGCCAAGAACCTATTGCATAAAAGGGTCCCAGACTCACTTGGATCCCTTCCTCTGAGTCAGAAAGAATTGTCTGGTTCACAATCGCCATCTCTTCTTCATTTTGCATGATGCCTTTGTCATTCATCTTAAGGCCAGACAATTTTGTGGAGGGACCTTTCTTCTTTCCAAGTCCTTTGAGAAGAATATTTTTAAAGTATAAGAACAGTCTTAACAAATAAATACAATTTTATCTCAGCAAATTAAGTGAAACTCAGAAGAAGCATCACAGGATCTATCAGGCAGAACTCTCTTCATCATGTAAACCTTTAACAGGTTCGCTAGTGGTCAAGTTGAAGGCAGTTCTTCATTTGTCTGTGTTCAAAGGAGGTTTGTCATAGGCCACCTCCACCGTTTAACTGTGGATGAAAAGCCCACCAGCCTAAATGCCTAGAAAAGAAATTGAGGGCACCTTCCTGGTAGGATTTTTCTTGAACTGCCTCCCAAATAATATGTCTTCTGTGAAAGATTACAAGCCTTGTGTTTTTTAAGGAGCCAATCTGTGTCTAAGCATGGCCATGGAAGAGGTTCATATATTTCTGAATGGGGTTGAGAAAGTGGAAGGAGACACAGTTTTCTCCTTCTCTCTTCTTGCTTGATCTTGGGGTCATTTAGTGGAGATGGGAAATTCACAACAGACAACAGCAAAACAAAAACCACATTTCAAACAGTTCATGTAAACTTTGACAGATTGAGACTTCCATATTATTTGGGCATTGAATTTCCTCCAGGTTTTCATCCATGGGGCTGGAGCCCATTTCCAAAATAGAGTCAGCACCAGAGAGAGCTCCGACTAAAAGACAGAGCGGATTCACCAACCCACTAACATGGAAGTCTCCATTCACTACTCTCTATGTGAGATAACTCCAAGCCATTGTCCTCCAATGTCCTCTTTCCCTCCCAGTTAACATTTGTAGATTATCCCTTGCAGATCTTGGAGAATGAACTTCCAACCGAAGGAATAGCAATATCCTTATTTTACTAATATGTGTTCTTTTTTAAGAAATGCTTTTGT
>NW_024821670.1:1093-1797 GCF_019175285.1 Sceloporus undulatus | reverse complement strand
ATTCCCAGAAACTAGCCCCCGTTCTGCTAATACCAACCCACAACATTCTTCAGCCAACATCCCACAAATCCCAAATGCTATCATTCCCATTACTATTCTAGCCGGCTGCAACAAATCCCATCCCTCTATCTAGCTAACCTATACCACAACCCATAATCCCCAGCCAAGTTTATAATGAAAAGCAATGATCTATACTAATAACAATAAAAACATAAACTTAACACATATGGACAGACAAACCTAACACACAAAATCACAAGGGTCTTTTCTTATCACAACTGGATAGAACATATATTTTTTGTATTCCTTCTTGACTTCTTGTTAGTTCACTGCTGGGATTTATGTGGCTTTTCTTCTGTGTGGATTCTTTGATGTCTCACTTGGTGTGACTTTGAAGTAAAACATTTCTCACAATGCTGGCATTTGTATGGCTTCTCTCCTGTGTGGACTGTCTGATGTCTCACTAAGTCTGTCTTCAAAGAAAAACATTTCCCACAATGCTGGCATTTGTATGGCTTCTCTCCTGTGTGAACTCTCTGATGTGTCACTAGGTGTGACCTCTGAGAAAAACCTTTCCCACAATGCTGGCATTTGCATGGCTTCTCTCCTGTGTGGACTCTCTGATGTGTCACTAGGTTTGACTTCAAAGAAAAACACTTCCCACAATGCTGGCATTTGTGAGGCTTCTCTTCTGTGTGGACTCT
>NW_024821670.1:0-993 GCF_019175285.1 Sceloporus undulatus | reverse complement strand
GGCTTCTCTCCTGTGTGGACTCTCTGATGTGTCACTAGGTTTGACTTCAAAGAAAAACACTTCCCACAATGCTGGCATTTGTGAGGCTTCTCTCCTGTGTGGACTCTCTGATGTGTCACTAGGTTTGACCTCCGAGAAAAACCTTTCCCACAATGCTGGCATTTGCATGGCTTCTCTCCTGTGTGGACTCTCTGATGTTTCACTAGGTGTGACCTCTGAGAAAAAACTTTCCGACAATGCTGGCATTTGAATGGCTTCCCTCCAGTGTGGACTCTCTGGTGCCTGACAAGGACTGACTTGTAAGCAAAATGTTTCCTACAATGCTGGCATTTATGTGACTTCTTCCCTGGGTGGACTTTCTCATGATTCAAATGTTCATCTGTAAAGAAGGACATGACAGATGAGACTGAAAATCAGAGTTTTGAGAGGAGGGTGTTACCCCATGATTTAGCCCTCATTAACCCCTCCTTATTAGAGATTTAATTAAGAAAGTCTCTGTGAGTAACCCAAGCATGACCCTGCTGCTTATGCCCCTAAATCCATAGAACTTACTTATCCTTACTTATAGGAGCTAGCAAAGAATGGGGACTGCCATGACGGAATCAATGGAAGCAGATAGTCAAAGGACTGTTGAAAAACATATTTCATTAACCATCTGCAAAAATACTTTGATTGACAGGTAGAATCATATCCTGTGAGACTGTCATAGAGTCCTGAGTCAGAGCCCAAGTCATGATGGAAGCTAACTACAGAGGATGCTTCATGCTGTTTGGCACCAGGAGATGACTCACAACCAATACAGTATGCAGCTCACATGTGGATTGGTGTGGATTGGATTGGAGTTGTGTGTACAAGAAAAGGTGAAGTTGATGGAAGTCGGAGAGGAGAGCTTGCAACTCAAGAGAGAGAATCTCCTAGGATTTTGATGAAATCAACTGTGTCTGTGATTTATTTTTAAGTGTGGAAAGTGGTCAGTGCATTGCCAATATCTAT
>NW_024821669.1:0-1797 GCF_019175285.1 Sceloporus undulatus | reverse complement strand
CCGAACAGACAGGCCAAAATAAAGCTGCTTCGGATCACTTTGGAGGTATGCTTTTTAAATGGCACATGCATCTTAAGAGGCCAGAAGCTACACCACAGCTACACTCCAGTCCATAGGACTGCAGAGTGGCTTTGGCATGGCTTCCGGCCTCTTAGGACGCATGCATCATTTAAACAGCATACCTCCAAAGTGACTTGAAGCAGCTTTATTTTGGCCTGTCTGTTCAGGCACTTTGTTGAACTTTTAAATCCAGGGAATAACTCCTTCTTGACAATCCACTAGACAATTTGTGTGTTATGGCAGTCCCAAGAAGGTTCAGCATGCCTCTTCTCAAAGGCTCTGTAAGTAGGTAGTGTAGAAGATTATTTGGGTTCTAAAAACGTTACCAGCTGGCACCACAGCACATTCAGCCAGAGCTATTTCTGTTTCTACAGCTCTCCTCAGGGGTGCTTTTTTTTATCAGAACTCTGCTAGGTGGCTGTATGGTCTCCATTGTCAACATTTATAATGCATTACCACTTAGACTCTAGAACCAGAAATGATATTTGCTTTGGACATGCTGTGTTGTAATCTTTACTTTTGTGAGCTGGCCTTCTGCTTTGGTAAGTTTTTCAGTCATCCATTTGTGTGAAGCACAGAAACTATGATGGAGAGCACGTTCCTAACCTATAGCTGTGATTCTTTTTGTGATGATCTGTGCCCTCAGGTTACCCGCCCTGCCTCCCCTCGTTTCAGTTCTCAGCCTTTTGGTCTTCTATAAGACCTGAAAATGAGAGGAGAGTAGCCTAGCAGCCTGGAACATGTGCAGTGTGAGAAGAGGGTGTGGTTTCTTACCAGAACTACTCAGCTCTAAAACTTTGCAAATGGGGTCTGCACAGGCATGAAAACTCATTTGTGAGTTTTCATTGGCACAGTTGAACCCTCAATGAACCACAGATACAAGTAAGCAACTCTTTCATTTCAGAGTATCTCACTTCCACATAAATATGAGCAGGATTGCTGCCCGAGGTATAGGTTTGATGATAATAATTAAGTCGTTTTGGATTTTGTTATGTTGAATGATTTTACCTGAATGTTTATGTATGGTATGTGAATATGTTTCATATTGACAGGCACGGTGAATATACAATCCCAAACAAAATATTAAAGAAGAATGACCACTATGCTGGATATTGGAAAGAGGGCAAAATGTGCGGACAAGGCACCTACAGGTAATATGCAAGAAGCATGGTGATAATTTGAAGGACATAATCCATGGTGAAAGAGGAAGTAGTAGTTAAACCACAGCAAACTTTAAAGTTTACATGAAGTGTAGTGTAGTGGATTGAGTGTTGGAGTAAGACTCTGTGAGCATGGTTCAAATCCCTGCCCAGCCATGAAAACCAACCGGGCAAGTTACACTCTTTCAGCCTACGAGGAAGGCAATAGCAAACTCTCTCTGAACGAAGCTTGCTAAGAAAGGCCCATGATAGGGTTTTTAGGGTAAGTCGCTTGCTATTTGATGTTCCTTTGTTGCCTGTTTTATTGAATCATTTCCTGTATTGCTATGTCCTTCCTCCAGTCCATCTCCCCTGATCCAGGCCTCAGAGGTAGAGAAGAACTGTTGGCCCTCATCCCCTTCCTCTTCTCCTTTTGTGTTGTGTCTTTTTTAGATTGTAAGCTTTAGGGCAGGAAACCGTCCAATTAAAAGGATTGTATGTACAGCGCTGTGTAAATTTACAGTACAGTGCTTTATAAATAAAGGTTAATGATAATAATAATAATAATAATAATAATAATAATAATAATAATAATAAT
>NW_024821668.1:0-1797 GCF_019175285.1 Sceloporus undulatus | reverse complement strand
ATTATTATTAACCTTTATTTATGAAGCGCTGTAAATTTACACAGCGCTGTACATGCAATCTTTTTAGTTAGACGGTTCCCTGCCCTCAGGCTTACAATCTAAAAAGACATGACACAGAAGGAGAAGGGAGTGGTGGAGGGAAAGGGTAAGAGATCCAGCAGTTCCTCTCAACCTCCGAGGCCTGGACCTACATGCTTGTTATATATAATGTTATATATAATGTATATAACATTAAAATCATACAATTAAAATCATATATATATAATTTATATATATTTACAATTTTAATTGTACAATTGTAATGTGATTATATATATATATATATATATATATATATACAGTATATACAAATTTAATTGTACAATTAAAATTGTAAATATATACATAGATATATAAATTACAAATATAACAATTTTAAAACATGCAGAGTTTAAAAAAAATAGTTTAAAAAAACCAACAATTAAAATCGTTAAAAATATTTTAAAAATTACAAATATATAAAAATGTAAAATATACCAAGTTAAAATAATAATAATTTTTTTAAAAGGGCCCCCAATAAAACCAAGATTTAAATATTTTATTTTATTTTTGACTCTGGAGATTCCCAGTTCAGCCATGGAAACCCACTGGGTGGCTTTGGACAAGAAGTCACACCCTCTCAGCCTCCACAAAGGAAGGAGGCAAAGGCAACCTCCTCTCAGCAACTCTGGCCATGAGAACCCTATGATGGCTGTCTGTCTCTTCAGGGTTGCCATGAGACAGAAAGGACTCAACAGCAGCAGCAGCAGCAACAAACCAGCTCCATGCTGGCAAGATACAAGTGCCCCTGTTAAAGAGCAGGCAAAGGGACATTTGTAGCAGCTTTGGGACTTAACTTTGACACTGATTCAACAGCCATGGTTCCATCCTGTGAAAATCCTGGGAAGTGTGGTTTTATGAGATATTCAGCTTCTTTGTGAGAGAGCTCTGGTGCTGCAGCAAACTACAAATCCCAGGATTCTACAGGATGGAGCCACAGCAATCAAAGCAGTGTCAAACTGCATTATTTCTGCAGTGTGGCTGCAGCCATAGTTGCATCTCCACTGCAGAAATAATGCAGTTTGACACTGCTTTGATTGCCATGACTGCATCCTATGGAATTCTGGGATTTGTTGTGGCACCAGTTTGTTTGACTAATTGTGCTATTTACCAAAGGAGATTAAAAAACAACAGAACAGCTTTGTAAACCCAAAACTTAGAACTGGATAAGACTTTTTTTATTAGAATCTCTACAAGGTTACAAAATTGGCATGAGTTTTCAGGTTCCTCAAAACTCTTTGATGGGCTCAATAGTACAAAAATTAGGGGCAGTGGAAGAAACTATCTAAAAATCTGGCCCATTGGATTAGCCACTGTGTGTCAGCCCTCCAGGCCATTTGGACTGCAATTTCCATAATGCCTTACCATTGGTCATATGATCTGGGCAGGCGAGGTTCAAATCATTTGGAGTCTTGTTTAAGTATTTGAAGGGATGTCATATTGAGGGTGGAGCAAGGTTGATTTATGCTTCTCCAGAGACTAGAACATGGAGCAATGGATGCAAACTCCAGGAAAATAGATTCCACCTCAACGTTAGGAGGAGCTTCCTGACATTAAGGGCTATTCGACAGTGGAACACACTCCCTTGGAAGGCAGTGGAGTCTCCTTCCTTAGAGGTCTTCAAACAGAGGCTGGATGGCCATCTGTCAGGGATGCTTTGATTGTGATTTCCTGCATGGCAGGGGGTTGGACTGGGTGGCCCTTGTGGTCTCTTCCAAC
>NW_024821667.1:0-1797 GCF_019175285.1 Sceloporus undulatus | reverse complement strand
GGTCCTAGTTTCTGGAGCAACAGAAAACAAGCTTGCTCCCTCCTCAATATGACATCCCTTCAAAATTTAAACAGAGCTATCATATCACCTCTTAACCTTCTCTTCCGCAGGCTAAACATCCCTAGCTTCCTAAGTCATTTTTCATAAGGCATGAGTTCCAAATTCTTCACCACTTTAGTTGCCCTCTTTGGACCTGTCTGATGAACTCCCTCTCAGGCCAGCAGATGGCAGATTTAGACACTATACTTCTATTGATGCAGCCCAAAATCACTTGTTTGCAAGAATGACAAGGGGATACTTGTCAAAGGCCTTACTGAAATCAAGATATACTATATCCACAGCATTCCCTTCATCTACCGGGATCATCTATGGAGATTAGATTTGTCTGGCATGATACCCACCTCAGCATCGGCCCAAAGGAGGCATATGTCACCTATGTAGTATGTCACCGGCAGGATGCTGTTCTCTGTGTCTGAGTGCTGCAGGGTTTCTTGCCAAACCAAGCCTAACCTTGGTCCCTTTTCTCAGGACCTTCATCTCGGCTTCCTTGTACACTGCTTTGGGCCCTCTCTTTCTGGAAGTGACCCAAGTGCAGGACCACCAGGGCCCCCCGCAGACCTGATGGCCGACACAGAGGCCAACCGGAGGGAGTTGGGCTCCAAGAGAAAGAGACTGCCGACGTACAACAGCTCTTTGGTGAGTCACTATCCTATTAGCTTCATCTGGGTCACTGCTGGGCCAATTTATGAAAGGAAGCATATAAAATACTGTCCGGGTTTGGCAGAGACAGTCTGGTTAATCCTCTGTCACTCATTATTTGGGGGGCTTTTAAAATGTCCTGGTTTCTCTCTCCTCCTCCCACTTTCCTCCTTCTTCAGCTGACTCCAATTTCTGCATAATGAATGCCAAGGAGTTTGCACCCCATCAACTCAAATGTGGGGAGAGGAGAAGAAAGAAGGGGGCAGGGGCATGTCCTTGCTAGGAGTCTGAGGCAAAAGCAAAGTGCTGTGCCCTTCCCCGCTTGTGTGATCTTCCTCATAAACGACTTTGACCATCTTCACCACTTTCTGGCGTTGCTTGTCGACATGTGTCTTGTTTTTCCATCTGTGAAATGTTGGGGATATGGGAGAATGTCTCTGGATCTAAATTGGGGGTGGCCCCATGGCCCTCAAGCCCACAGTGTTCCCCAGAACTGTTTTTAGAAATGACATTTGCTTCTGAAATTTGGCAACAAATGGCTAAATGCACTATAATCTTATACGTGTCGGGATAGTCAGTATCCCAATCCATCCTCAATATCCCAGCCATGGTCTAAATTATATTGTTTATTATATTGTATATTACATTGAAAGATTTTGAGACAAACTGGATTTCAAAGGCAGTAGCTTTTCTCTTGCTAACAGAATTTAAAGTTTCTTTCCTGGACAAAATTCTGAGGTGATCAAATAATTTTTGGGATGCATGATGTGCTTCTCCCTCCCCTTTTACTAGTCATTCTCTGGATGAGTGCTATTTTTTTATTGCAGGTGACCTTTGCAGATGTGGCAGTATATTTCACTGAGGAGGAATGGAAACTGCTGACAAAGAAGCAGAGACTTATGTACAAGGATGTGATGATGGAGAATTACGAGAATGTGGCCTCTGTGGGTAAGGAAGCTGAATTCATTGCCCTTCCTATGAAGACTGAGGGCCCTTTCATTCTACATTATCATGGCACTATGATTCCACTTTAGAATTATAGAATCATAGAGCTGGAATAGACCATAAGGACCATCTGGTTCAACCCCTTGCCATGCA
>NW_024821666.1:1116-1797 GCF_019175285.1 Sceloporus undulatus | reverse complement strand
GAACCCAGGTCTCCCAGAGTCCATTACACCATGCTGGCACATTGCTTATTATTATTAAATATTAAGGCATTCTACATCTATGTGCTGTTCTGGGCCACAGAGGTGACACCAGTTTCTGTCCTGGGTCCAGAGCTTTTCAACATCTTAATCAAGGACTTGGATGAAGGAACAGAGAGCCTGCTTCTCAAATTGTCTGATGAGGCCAAATTAGGAGGAGTAGCTAATACCCCAGAGGAGAGGATCCATATCCATAGTAACCTTAATAGGTTAGAAAGCTGGGCCAAAATGAACAAAATCAATTTCAGAGGGAGAAATG
The DNA here is from genome assembly GCF_019175285.1 of Sceloporus undulatus. Taxonomy (NCBI): domain Eukaryota; kingdom Metazoa; phylum Chordata; class Lepidosauria; order Squamata; family Phrynosomatidae; genus Sceloporus; species Sceloporus undulatus. Next base: position 1,481 of record NW_024821666.1, on the reverse strand, counting down.
TAAGGCATTGCACTTAGGGAGAAAAAAATGCCATGCCCAGATATAGGACACTGGTTTGGTCAGGCCTCACCTGGCATAATCCTGGGTCCAGTTCTGGGCACTACAATTCGGAAAGGATGTTGAGAATCTGGAGTGTGTTCAGATGAGGACAACCAAAATGGTGAAGGGTCTTGAAACCATAAAGCCCTATGAGAAGAGACTTAGGGAGCTGGGTATGTTTAGCCTGGAGAAGAGAGACAGTTAAGAGGGGATATGAAAGCCCTGTTGAAAACCTTTGAAGGGATGTCATATTGAGGAGGGAGCAAGCTTGTTTTCTGTTCCTCCAGAGAACAGCAAAATGGAGCAATGGATGCAAACTCCAGGAA
>NW_024821666.1:0-1016 GCF_019175285.1 Sceloporus undulatus | reverse complement strand
GAGGAGGAGGAGGAGGAGGAGGAGGAGGATTTGGGTGGATAAAACAAAGGATCTCCTATTCCCATCCTGTTTTGCTGAGGGAGGGGGGTGTCCTGATGCACGGACATATTCCCCCACATTTGACTGCAAAGCTCCCCCATCTCTGCCTCCCTCCCAGCCCAATGCTATTCCAACACAAGAAGAGAGATGACAGGGGTTTAATTCCTTTAAAAAGGTTCAAGGATTTGTTCAATACTGGAAACCAGTGGAAACCAGAGGCACCTTTTCAATGGGGCAAAAAGAAAAAAACATACTAGTGCTTCTACAAAAAAAGAGGAGGTTGCTTGTATTTATTTTGTAGGGCCTGTCTTCCTTCCTTCCTTCCTTCCTTCCTTCCTTCCTTCCTTCCTTCTTGCCTGCCTGCCCCATCATTACCTGGGATCTTCTTTCAGGGACAAATGAGAGCTTTTCAGAAAGAAAGAAAGAATTATTATTATTATTATTTCTTATCCACATCTCTCCATGGATTGAGGCAGTGAACAATGACAGACCCCAAAATACACAATATCAGTTAAGAATACAACTACAGTTCAAACATCCATCCGTTGAAAAGACAAAGAAGACACAGATGTATTAAACCATCTACCTTTTAAACTGATCGAAGAATCAGGGCAGAATGTAAAGGCAATTAAAACCTAAACTTAACAAAATAAAACTTTGAAACATTAACAGACATATGCACATATAAACCACAGACATTTGGACAGACACAACTTACATACAAAATCATAAGGGCCTTTTCATCACTAGACTGAAAATATATTGTCTGTAATCCTTCTTGAAAAAAAAATATTAGTTCACTGCTGGAATTTGCTTGGCTTCTCTCCTGTGTGGACTCTCTGATGTCTCTCTAGGTGTGACTTTGCAGCAAAACATCTCCCACAATGCTGGCATTTGTATGGCTTTTCTCCTGTGTGGACTCTCTGATGCATCTTTAGGACTGACTTCTGAGAAAAACATTTCCCACAATGCTGGCA
>NW_024821665.1:0-1797 GCF_019175285.1 Sceloporus undulatus | reverse complement strand
ATTATTATTATTATTATTATTATTATTATTAATTTTGATCAAAATGACCCAAAATTACCTCTAGATGGTGTGGAGGCCATATTCACCACATTTTGTGTCTTCTTGGATTCCCGGGGGTCAAAACAAAGTTCTGCAAAATTTCCCCCCCAAAATGTTTTTGCCTGAAAATGACTCTGAACGCCCCAAAATAAGGTAAAAACACCTTAACGTCACCTACTCATAAAGCCCTGGTGGCGCAGTGGTTAAATGCCTGTACTGCAACCACTCACTCAAAATCATAAGGTTACGAGTTCAAGACCAGAAAAAAGGCTCAAGCTCGACTCAGGCTTGCATCCTTCCGAGGTGGCTAAAATGAGTACTCAGATTGTTGGGGGCAAATTAGCTTACAGTTGTAAACCACTTAGACACTGGTTAGTTGGTATGAAGTGGTATATAAATGAAACTTGTTTGTTTTGTTTGTTTAGAGGGCATTTGGGTGCAAAAAGAATTGATTTTTAGTAGGAGCTGGTGCAGTGGTGCGTGTGACCACCTAGCCTTCCACAGTTGCCCATTTGTTAATGTGTGTATGTCCCCCTCCTGCCAATGGGAAGTCCCTAGCTTTTACCTTCTGGGCTATCAAATATGAAGTATTTTATAATTTAAAGTAGAAAACCATGGCACCTCATGCAAAAGGGCAAAAATGAAACATTTAACTCAAATGAACATGTTTGAAATTGGTATTGTGGCTGGGGGTGGGAGAGGATAGAAACTTGTTGAAGTTTTGGTTCCATCGTTAGTTTGATCCTCTTTTTCCTTCTGATTTCCTGGATCTTGATCACTTTAAAAAATAAGGTACATTTCCAGAGAATAGAATAAAATGAGAGCCCTGTTTCTAGTTGTGTTTTGTTTGCAAGTGACGGAAAATTGTTTAGGAATCAGGGGTTAGAGACTGCCAGGGGTCAGGGAGTTACATTGTCCTCCAGGAGATCTGCACCCCTAAAACAAATTTCAAATACTTGCCTCCAGTGCCTGCGAGGGAGTGTGAGTTTAATTTATCCATGTTGACGGTGCTGGGTGATTTTAGGCCCAGGGAGACCTTTTTCCCAATAGGAAGTAACCTGGAAATACAAGTCATTTCTTGTTGGAAAAACTTATTATTGCCTTGTCTTATTATTGCCAGTGGGTCACAATAATGGCCCTGGGGCTGCCTGCACCCCTGTTTTAAATTGATTTAAACCCTAAGCACATTACCTTCCTTCCAATGGACACATAGTATGCTAAGTGCGAAAATTTCAGAGTGGAAGCCCTACAACATTAAATAAAAATAAAAATAAAAATTTTATTTTTATACCGCCCTTCCAAAGATCAGGGCGGTTAACAGCATAATAAAACAGTAAAAAACACAAAATATACATCAAGATTAAAACAAATACAACAAGAAAGAATAAAAACCCCGTTAGCCAGTCTTCATGCCAAAAAAGAGGAAGGGAGGCCCAATGAACTTTAGTCGGGGAATGCAACCTGAAATAGAAAGGTTTTTAGATCCTTTCTAAATTGGGCCAGGGAGGTGGCCGAGCGGAGCTCTGTGGGCAGCGTGTTCCAAAGGGCCGGGGCGGTGATGGAAAATGTCTTCTTCATAGTGGAGGTCAGCCTAGCCCCTGGCACCCTAAGTAGTTGCTGCCCAGATGTTCTGAGGGTGCGGGACGGAATGTACGTGGAGAGGCGGTCCTTTAGGTATCCTGGGCCCAAGCCATTTAGGGCTTTATAGGTCATCACCAACACCTTATATTGTGCCCGGAAGCGAATAGGCAGCCAATG
>NW_024821664.1:0-1797 GCF_019175285.1 Sceloporus undulatus | reverse complement strand
TAGGGTTTTATATTATAGATAGCTATAAGCCATAATGTTAATGAAAAGTGTTGTGTGGCTGAGTTCTGTGATCCAAGGCCAGAGGTGCAGTGGTTGAGAAAAGGCACATGAAAGCTTCATTGCTTTTAGAAAATCTGCGAGAATCCCAGATGGGAGGACACTGCATGGGAAAGAGCTATCCAATTAGTTAGCTTTATTGGTTAATGGGGTGGAATTCATTAGTATGATTATAAAAGTTATATGTTTATACTTTCTTTCATTCCTGACAAAAAAGTAACTTCTATTGCATGTATCTTCTTCAATAAAAGCTGTTCCTTTTTCAAAGTACTGCCTTTTGTGTTGCAAGAGGGGCTGCAATTAGGATCCTGACAAATATCTATCTCCCCTTCCATTCTCCCTGTTATCCCAAAAGGGCTGGAGAGCATACCAAACGAGCCACAGAACCTTTTCTTGCTCTTGTGTAATGCCAAGTCAGTAAAAAATACAACACAGATAGTCCAGGATCTCCTTCTGGATGAAGAGGCTGACCTGTCTTGTTTCACGGAGACCTGGCTGGGTGATGATAGCTCTGCCACCTGGGATCAGGCCTTACCAGCCAGGATCTCCATCAGTGAACAGGTAAGGGGACGTTGCTTTGGTCCATAAAGACAATCTTGCCTTGGCCAGGATACCTATCCATAAGATGGAACCAAGATCGAATGTATTTGCCTCAGCTTAAAGACTAGGGAAACTCTGGGGATTGTGTTGATTTAATGTCCACCCGTTGCTTAACATAAATACTCTCTGGAAAAGATAACATCAGAATTAACACAAACCAGGGAAAAAGTGACATTCCTGGAGAAAGAATATAAAAAATTGGGAAAAGAGATAGAGAGATTAACAAAAGAACATACTGAAGATACAGCAGAAAGAATTAAATTAGAGCAAAGATTTAGGGAGGGATGTCTTAGAATAAGAGGTCTTCCCGAACAGAAGGACGAAGATCTATATAAAAGGATAATACCAGCCTTGGCTGAATTTATGGACCTAGATAATGAAACCTTTCTCCTTGAGGTGGACAAGATGTTTAGAGTAAGCTCCTGGGTCTCAAAACAGGAGAGACTGCCCAGAGATATCGTGATTTATTTTGTTATTTTGTTAGGACCCAAAAGGAAGGAGCAATTCTACAACAAAACTTTCATACAAGATTCAGAATTGAAGAAAATGAAATGTTATTGTTTAAAGATATCTCTGGGAAACTGTTAAGGAAGAGGAAGGAATATGGATCACTGAATAAGGTTTTGCTCAGCAATGGAATCTACTACAAATGGGAACTAACTCAGGGCCTATCTTTTAAATTCAAGCAAAAAAGATACCAAATCAACTCGGTACAAAAAGAAAGAAATGTTCTACATGAGAATGAAAAATAACTTAATAAAGGGGACAATCAGAAAGAAGGAAGAAACAACCGCGGAAAAGGAGAAGAGGATAAGGAGGAAGAGAGCTTAGAAGAAGAAAGAGAAGAAGGAGAATTGCTTAGGAAACCAGATCCAAACACAAGAAAGGATAATATGAGGATGAAACGGGAAAAGACGGACATCGTATCATCGAATGTCAAAGGAATTAACAGCCCCCCCAAAAAAGGTAAACTTTTCCATTATTGAGGGAAACAGAGACTTGATGTAATTTGCCTTCAGGAAACCCATAGAAAGAAAGGGGATATAAGATTGCTGAAAAACGCCAAATTGGGGAAAGAATACATAGCACCCTCAAAAAAGAGGTGAAAAGGTTTAGTGATTTATATAAAGGATAAATGAG
>NW_024821663.1:0-1797 GCF_019175285.1 Sceloporus undulatus | reverse complement strand
GAGGGCCCACTGTGCAGAGAAAAAGGAGACCCTTTTAACCTGACTACGGTGGGTTTTTAAACTGAGAATGCTCAGATTTATGCATTTATTCAGTTTTTACTTGGACCTTGTCTCTCTTTTTCTAGCTCTTTCATTCGATTTGATTTTTATGTGTTTTGTACTTTTCTGCCTTTCTAAGCCACTTCACATTTTCTTTTAGGTGTGGTAATCATACATAATAGTGGTCTGTGTGTTTTGTGTGTTCGACTATAACTCTGGAGACCAGGGTCCAAATCCGCGCTTGAGCATAGGAACCCACTGGGTGACCTTGGGCAAGTCACACTTTCTCAGCCTCAGAGGATGGCAATGGCAAACTCCCTCTGAACAAATATGCCTAGAGAACCCTATGATAGGTTCACTTTGGAGTGGCCATAAGTAAAAAAAAAAATGTTTTGGAGGCACACAACAACAATTTAATAAATAAATAATTTCCATATTGTTTTGCACCACATTCATTTCAGTCTACATTCGTATGTCATATCCACATTAAAAATTGTTTTGTACCATATTCATTTCAGTGTACATTAATTCATTCATCAGAGATTTTTCTCTTTTAAAGCATAGCATCTTAAGCATATGAAACAATTGCAAGTTTGTCTAAGTTGCTCCATTTTTTAAAATCCCACTTCAAAATACCGTGTCCAGTTCTAGGCACCACAATTAAAAAAAGGATGTTGAGAAACTGGAGCGTGTCCAAAGGAGGGCGACTAAAATGGTGAAGGATCTGGAAACCATGCCCTATGAGGAACGACTAAGGGAGCTGGGGATGTTTAGCCTGGAGAAGAGAAGGTTAAGAGGTGATATGATAGCCCTGTTTAAATACTTGAAGGGATGTCATATTGAGGAGGGAACAGGCTTGTTTTCTGCTGCTCCAGAGAACCGGACCTGGAACAATGGATGCAAGCTGCAGGAAAAGAGATTCCGTCTCAACATTAGGAGGAACTTCCTGACAGTAAGGACTGTTCAACAGTGGAACATACTCCCTCGGAGTGTAATGGAGTCTCCTTCCTTAGAGATATTTAAACAGAGGCTGGATGGCCATCTGTTGGGGATGCTTTGATTGAGATTTCCTGCATGGCATGGGGTTGGACTGGATGGCCATTGCAGTCTCTTCCAACTCTTGGATTCTATGATTCCATGAAAATCTTATCTCTAATTGTGAATAGTTTAGAAATCACAGCCCAGATTTTAAAAGGCTAGTTATTTGATTTCTGCCTCATATTTTAAAAGGCTAGTTATTCTGTTTCTGCTTCATATTTTTTTCTCTTGATCATTTAACATGAGGAGAAGAGCTTTCAGAAAACTGTAGCTTGAAATGAGAAAACGTGAAGGCAGCAGTTACCATAGCAATAGGAGCCTTGCAAAACCTCTCAGTGCAGTTCTGTTGGTACTTGGCACAGAACAGTTAAAATAACAAAAGGGAAATGAGCTCTGTCCCAGTCCAGAGCATCAGAAGCAAAATATGATGGGACAGTTAAAATTGTTGTGAAAAGGAGGCTATGACTCCCAAATGCAAACCAGAGAGTTTCAAGATCCCTGGCCAAAGGAAATAAGATCCCCCCCCCCCCCCGAATACTATGCTAGTGGTACAGTGGCACAAGACAAGACGGTCACACAAATTCTACCTTTTAAAGGATGTAATGAGAATTTTATAGGAAGTGGCCTCATATTGAGTCAGCATTCAAAATGAAAAGACTCCAGAATACATTTCTTGTGTGTACGGTGGTATTTGCTGGAGTTTGGTTCCAGGACCCCCCC
>NW_024821662.1:0-1798 GCF_019175285.1 Sceloporus undulatus | reverse complement strand
AACGCGACCCAGATTCTGTGCAAAGTAAGCCATCACATCAGTGGGTTCTTAACTGCAAATTGGCACCCTTCTGCATGCCCAGTGAGACTCCACATGACTGGAGCATAGCATATTTAGGCGGGTGAGAGAGAGAAACCAAGGAACCCCACAATTTACAAAAGAAGTTGGAGGGAGAGGAGGAAGAATGATTGAAAGAATATGCACTATTCACGTTAAAACAAGCATATATTCACTCGCGAATATAATGGTTATCCAATAGCTCCCGGTCCATGCCTCTTAATTAGCAGGCAGCAGCCCCCTCCCTCAGCAATGCTGAAGGACAAGCAGAAGCAAAATTGAAGCGGAATTGCAGCATGCCTTCATGGGAACCCCCCTTCCAGATTTGGGGGGGGGGGACCAGGACCAAAGGAGACATGCACATCACACCAAACAACAGTGCACTGAGTGAGAAGTTGCCTAGGAATAGGGTTGGTGACTTCGCTAGTTCACCAAATTTACTTAACTGTGGATTGACGCGTGATTGCATGCAGAGTGCATTCGGACTGCCAGCGATCGCATATGGTAATCTTTCATGCAATAACTTGAATACGCATGTTTGCATTCAGGATGACACTGGATTATACTTCCAAATCCAGTCATGTGATATCCTCCTTCATCTTCTACACAACATTCCTTCAGATATTTAAAAATGGCTGTCATGTTACCTCTCAGTCTTCTCTTCTCCGAAATAAACATACCCATTTCTCTGAGTCATTCCTCACAAGGCTTGCTTTCTGATCAGCTTTCTTCACCCTCAATTCACTGACTGATCCATGTAGCTGCTTATTGCTGAACTTCAGTACTGTGGTGGATCCATGCTCTTTAACTTGAATGAAGCCCCTTCTTTATTCACCATTTCCAATCCAGACAGGCTGGGGATGGGTGACAAGAATAAAGATATAGACCAGTGATACCATTTAATTTGGTTGTTAGATCTCATGCTTTAGGACCACCTTCCCTAATCTCCTGATGCAACACATGATAAATCACACCATCTCAGCCATCAATCAGATTGTAGAATTTCTGCTCCAATACAATGCAGATTTGTAAGATTTATGCTTCTATGGAAAGTGCCAGGCAGGTGAAGGCAAACATCATAAAGAGCCCCTTTGAAGTAACCAATAATTAAATGAGTCACTATGGGTTTTTTTTTACTGTAAATCCCATGGTTTTGTTAACAATTTGATTAAGAAATTAATTAAAGGAAGTACAAGAAATTAAATTCTATCCCCCAGTATTAACAACCACAAATTGTTTTCCCCATTTCTAGCCCACTAATGGTTTTTTAAAAACTATCTTCCAAACCCTGCTCTCAGAAGAATATCAATGTTTATCAAGTGTGGGACAATCACTCTATTACAGTATATAGATAAAACCAAGGAGGAAACAACAATTTTTAACAGAGGTCATCAAAAAAGGAGAAATCTATTATTAAGTCTGGATGGACAATATGTATATTTTCATGTCTGTCACTACAGCAACTTTTCATGAGAAGGAAAAATGTTAAGAACACTAACTGAGCCTGTTTTTTCCAAGCTGGAGGTCAGGTTGTTGCTTTTTAAAAAGCAATTTGTTACCACCTTGATGCAAAAATCCAAATGGTAATTCATTACCAGTACTGTTATAGACTAACATTTTATAACTAATTCCTTTGCTTATAAGCTTTTTCAGCACTTTTTAAATTCGTTTTTAGTTCCTTTAAAAAAAAACAACCTAAAAATAATAAAATTATTTACAATTAAAAACGTCCTTCACAAAG
>NW_024821661.1:0-1798 GCF_019175285.1 Sceloporus undulatus | reverse complement strand
GGGGGCTCTTCCCCCTCAGCCATCCTTCTCACAGAGGAACCAAATTTTGGGGTCTCCCATCGCCATCTCGAGGCCCCCACCTTCCCTTTCCTGCCAAGGAAACCCAGAAGGAGCCCTTTTTCTTCCTAAGCAGCCAACGGCCAAAGCCACTAGCCTTCTAGAACCCTATTCAGGCTCCAAGCCAACCACCAGCCTTTCCCAGAATTCCACGCTCTCCCTCCTCCCAGCGGAGGAGACCGGGAGACCGAGCAATGGGTGCAAACACCAGGGAAAGAGAGTTTATTGTCTTAAATTTGTAATTCCAGTTGTGTCCCTTTATGAGGGAGAATGGGATATATTATTATTATTATTATTATTATTATTATTATTATCATCAACAACAATTATGGTAATTAGTTTCTTGTTCCCAAAACCACAGAGCCTTGTGAAATCTCAAAGACTGTGTTTATCACATGGAGGTTTTTGCAGCTCTTTGCAGCTCAGATCAGAAGCCACTGCAGGTCCAACAATGTGAATTCACGCGACAATGTTTTGTGTTATCACACTCAATTCTTTTCTATGGGGGCTCCTTCCATGGGGCTTCTGCAGTGATTCCAAAGTCACCCCTCATTTTGGCGAAATCAGTAACAAGTGAATTTACAGAAATCACTCCCAAGCTCACTCCGATTCCACTCCGAATTGGTCTGGTGTGGAATGCAGCTTTGCTTCTGCTCTGTTTCACCACCGCAAACCCCCCCGGTTGCAAATTTCCCATGAAGCAGTGCTGCAATTCCCCCCATTTCCTTCCGGTGGTCCTTTCGCTTTCAGGGCAACCGGAATAAGGGGGGAATAGGCAGCCAATGGGAGCAGAGGAAGGTCCAGGTAAAGGGAAGGAGGCTGTGCCCACTCAGGAATGGGAGCCAATGGGAAAATCACATTAGTTCCCATAGACTTCGGCTTTATCAATCAAGAACATTCCTAATACAAGGCCACCCTCTTGTGTATATACTCAGGGCACTGCAGCCTCTTTGGGCTTCTCACCATTTTCTATCCTGGAGCGCCATCTGGTGGCCACTCTTGGCAATTCACTAATAGCAGTTAACCAAATTAAACAGTATATAAAATAAAAACACGGAACAAGCTAGACAAGGTAACTGTTACATGGATTTGTAATTGGTTGACTGGCCGAACCGAAAGGGTGCTCAACAATGACTCCTTTTCATCCTGGAAAGAAGTGATCAGTGGGGTGTCCAGTGGGGTTCTGTCCAGGGCCCAGTACTATTCAACAGCTTTATCAATGACTTGGATGAAAGAAATGGGGGCATCCTTTTCATATTAGAAGATGACACCAACTTAGGACGAATAGCTAATACCCCAGAGGACAAGATCAAAATTCAAAAAGACCTGAATAGACTAGAAAGCTGGGCCAACGCTAAGAAAATGAAATTCCACACAGAGAAATGTAAGGTACTGCATTAACGGCGGAAAAATGAAATGCACAGATATAGGATGGGGGACACATGGCTGAATGAAACTACGTGTGAAAGGGATCTGGGAGTCCAAGTAGACCACAAGTTGAACCTGAGTCAACAGTGTGATGCAGCAGCTAAAAAGGCCAATGCAATTTTAGGCTGCATCTGTAAAAGTAAAGTGTCTAATCAAGAGAAGTAATAGTGCCACTCTATTCTGCTCTGGTTAGGCCCCACCTGGAATATTGTGTCCAGTTCTGGGCACCACAATTCAAAAAGGACATTGAGAAACTGGAGCGTGTCCAAAGGAGGGCAACTAAAATGGTGAAGGACTTGGAAATCACAATGGG
>NW_024821660.1:0-1798 GCF_019175285.1 Sceloporus undulatus | reverse complement strand
TTTCTCCAGGGTAAACATAACCAGCTCTCTAAGCTGCTCCTCATTGGACTTGATGGTTTCCAGAGCCTTTACCATTTTGGTTGCCCTCCTCTGGGCATGTTCTAACTGAATTGTGGAGCCCAGAATTATTCCAAGTGAGGATTATTCCAAGTGAGGCCTGACCAAAGCAGAATAGAGTGGCACTATTACTTCCCTTGATCTAGAAACTATTCTTGTATTGATGCAGCCTAGAATCACATTGGCCTTTTCAGCTGTCGCATGACACTGTTGGCCCATGTTCAACTTGTGGTCTACTAAGAGTCCTAGATCCCTTTGAAGCGTAGTTTAATTGTGATAGCAACATCCTGTAGAATATTTGAATGTGTAGTTTAGTGAGACACTATTGGAGAGAAACCAAAGGAGAGGGGCCTTGGGGATTGGGAGACAGCCACGAACCTGACAGATTTTAAGACCTGGTTTGAGAGAAACGTCTGAGAATCGGCTCAAATCCTTGTTTGTAAACATATTTAAGGGTTCCATTAAGCAATTGTGAGTAATACCTATGAAGGGAGGAAAGGGGGACACAAACCTGCTTTTCCTCTAATGTTTCTTTTCCTACCTGAACTTGCTTAGTTCCATGGTTGATTCCAGAGGCCCTTTGTTACCCAAAATGCTGGAGTCTGGGGAGGATACTCCCAAGTGCTATGCTTTTAGGAGAATGTGGTACTTTGCTGAAAGCAGACATCTAGTTTGGTTGGGGCAAAAGCAACCTTGGGATTCAGCTCAACTATACCAGGCCTGGAAGCACAGACACCTCCAAATGCATTTGAAATAGGTTTTTTGTTTTATTTAGGGGAAAAGCAATATACACGCATATACAGATATAGGTGTTCACATACACACATACAAGAACTAGTAACAAAGGTGGGAGTGGTGAATAGTGTCAGGCTTTGCTAATGGTAAAACTTTACCTAGGTGGACCTTGATTGCAATTGTTGAGGGTTCAGAATGGTGCGAGAAGTCAGTAACTTTCATGGCAAGTGGAGCTGGCGAGTGTAGTGAGGTGTTTAGCAATGTAAACCAACAGACTGTCTGTCTGTAATTGGACTGACGGCGAAGAATCAACCATGGAACTAAGCAAGTCAGGGAAGATATTTATACTGTAATTGTTTCTTGGGGTCAGAAACCGAGTGTTCAAAAAGGTTTATATCATTTTAGAAAGATTCCTAGGGGAGAGAATGGTTTGAAACCAAATTGAATGCAGTGGTTGCTTGGTGGAAATATCTCAGACAAAAGGGATTAGCACACTGGCTCTCAGTTCCTTATTGGCTCTGAATTCCTATTGCGTTCAAAAGACAATATCCAGCACAATCTGAGGGTGACACTCCCAGATGCAGCTCAAGAATAACATAGCAGAGTATGGAAACAAATATCCAGATAGAGATATTGGCAATACACTGTCCACTTTTCACTTAAAAATAAATCAGAAACACAATTGGTTTCACTTAAATCCCTGTCAATCAAAGTATTTTTGCAAATGGTTAATGGAATATTTTTTCAACAGTCCTTTGACTATCTGCTTCCACTGATTCCCTCATCAAAGTTCCTCAATCTCTTCTTTGGTAGCTCCTATGAGTAAGGATACAATCATTATATGGATTTGGGGGCATCCAGAACAGGGTCATGCTCAGGTCACTCACACCAACTTTATTAATCTAATCTGAAATAGGGAGGGGTGAACGTGGGGCTAAATTTTGGGGTAACATCTCTGAACGCTGAGATTCAATCTTGTCTGTCATTTTCCTTGTTTACAGAATCA
>NW_024821659.1:0-1798 GCF_019175285.1 Sceloporus undulatus | reverse complement strand
GGGTTCCAGAATGGAGTCAAGCAGGTTCCAGAGCAGATACAGAACCTTTGTGAGGGAAAGCAAGGCTAGATAGAGGGTTCTCTGGGCTTTGATGCCTAGAAGCCCTGAACATGCTCCAGATATAACAATATTCCCTGCAAAGATAGTGATATTCCCTCCATAATAAGCCTCCCTTCAATGGAGGCATTCACTGAGTAGTCTTTGGTGAGGAGGAGGAGGAGGAAGAGAGGCAGCCCTGGCTGTTGGGGCCCTGATAGCAATTGGAAGGGGTTCTGAGGCCACCGTCCGTCATCAGCATTGAAAATAGTGTTTACATTTATATTAAATGCCAGAATGATAAAGTTTTAATAGCATTAAATCCACCTTCGGAGTGTAGTGGCGCCTCCTTCCTTGGAGGTCTTTGAGCAGAGGCTGGATGGCCATCTGCTGGGGATGCTTGGATTGGGAGTTCCTGCATGGCAGGCCCTTGCGCTCTCTTCCAACTCTGATTCTAGGATTCTATGAAGTGTATATTAAATTAAACGTAAGGGAAGCCTTCTGACTCGCCTCTTGGCTTTGCTCTTAGGCTGCAAAGGCAGGCTTTGGAGCATGTTCAGGGCTTCTAGGCATCAAAGCCCAGAGAACCCTCTATCTAGCCTTGCTTTCCCTCACAAAGGTTCTGTATCTGCTCTGGAACCTGCTTGACTCCATTCTGGAACCCGGCTGTTGGAGACCAGTGGCTGCTTTCTGTGAGGCTCCTTGGCCTGGACTCAGGACTCAGGCCTCCTCCATTGACCATGCCTGGCTTCAAGCACCACATGAAAGTGATTGAGGGCTGAAGGGCAGAGGTCAAGCGGTGGGAGGACAGCCAGGGCGCCCCTTCTTCTTCTCCCCTGGCTCTCCTTCATTGTCTCTCTCCTTTGCTTCCAGGCCATCAAGGAACATTTCAAGCGTCCTACACGGACCAAGCCTGACCCCAAGGGCTGCTTGGAAGTGAGTGAGGGCCGAAAGGCAGAGGCCAAGCGGTGGGGGGACAGCCATGGCGCCCCTTCTTCTTCTCCCCTGGCTCTCCTTTATCGTCTCTCTCCTTTGCTTCCAGGCCGCCGGGGAACATATCAAGCCTCCTCCATTGACCAGGCCTAGCTTCAAGGACCGCGTCAAAGTGAGTGAGGGCTGAAGGGCAGAGGCCAAGCATTGGGGGGACAACCATGGTGCCCCTTCCTCTTCTCCCCTGGCTCTCCTTCATCAACTCTCTACTTTGCTTCCAGGCCGCCGTGAAACCTTTCTGTTTCATGTTCCAATGCGTAAAGCGCCAAAAGGACAAGGACGATTGTCCAGGGTAAGGCCCCGTTTCCTTCCGTGCTCACTTGCTTCCTGTCCTCTTTCTTTCTTTCCTTCCTTCCTTCCTTCCTTCCTTCCTTCCTTCCTTCTGGGACATACTAAAACAAATGAGTGTACTGTATTTGCCCAGAGAGAAACCATGCCTTCCATAGAGAAACTTTACAATATACTTGCCCATGGCAAGTACTCTTCAATGATTCTCTGGGCGGCCAAATATGGTTTCCTTATGGGAAGATATCTCCCAATGACTCCCTATGGGCCAGTATGGTTTCTTTATGGGCAAATATTCCCCAGTGATTCTCTATGGGCAAATATTCCCCAGTGATTCTCTATGGACAAGAATGGTTTCTCTATGGGCAAATATTCCCCAGTGATTCTCTATGAGCCAGAATGGTTTCTCTATGGGCAAATATTCCCCAGTGATTCTCTATGGGCCAGAATGGTTTCTCTAGGGGCAACTATTCCCCAGGGATTCTCT
>NW_024821658.1:0-1798 GCF_019175285.1 Sceloporus undulatus | reverse complement strand
GGAACCACAGGCTTCTAATGTTTAAACAAGGACGGTTCTTAATATTGTCCATTTTATCTGGTTTTAACTTTACATGATTTTTTGCATTTTGTAACATTTGTATGCTTTTAATTAATTGAGCTGCTCTGAGTCCAAGTTCTGGGGAAAAAGCAGGATACAAACAAATATGATATCTATATATGATATATGATATGATATATGATTTCAAATCAGTTTTAATGTAGTGATTTTAAATTGGTTTAAAAACTTTTTGCATATGTTTCTGAATTTGTTATGGAAGCTGCCTTGGGTTCCATCCTGGGAGAAAGGCAGCATATAAATAAATAAAGTACATAAGTACGTAAATCCAAGTACTATAATTGTGTAGTGTGAATGGGCCCTGGCAATAAATACTACTAGTTCTTTCAATGAGGTCCCCCCCCCCCAATAAATGAATTCCACTAGTTCTTTCCATTCAGAGGTTTTCCCTACTATCCTGCAGCAATCTCCCCATCAGTAATGCAAGCTTATAGGCAGGAAACAAGTGAGCCATATAAAATCCTGTGGGGTTTTTTTTATGGCACAGGCTGGACTGGTAACAAGGATTTGCCATAGCTGTGATTCCTATGTAACCCACACTGCTACAAACTCTCAAGTCACAGCCAAAATCTGATACCGTGGGGAATGCAAACCTATGTTACAGCAGGTTTCCTGCATCTAGCTTAACCTCTGGGTCGAACTCAACAGCATAAAGTATCCAAGCCATTGTCTGAGGTGCTGATACTGTTCTGCATATGGTTGCAGAAGGGATTTGGACGGGTTACTCCTAAAGATGCTGGGGTGCTCCTCCAAATTCAAACCTTCTTCAACATCATGGCAAACAGGGATGCAATGCTTAAACAATCAATTCATTATTTGTGAAGTTGAAAGCTTTCATGGCTGGCATCCATAGTTTTTGTGGGTTTTTCAGACTATGTGGCCATGTTCTAGAAGAGTTTGTTCCTGATGTTTCACCAGCATCTGTGGCTGGCATCTTGATGCCAGCCACAGATGCTGGTGAAACATCAGGAATAAACTCTTCTAGAACATGGCCACATAACCCGAAAACCCCACAAAAAACTAATTCATTATTTGTTTTTAACAACTCAGTTTAAAAGATACCTCCAATAGGCAATAGCCAAGATACATACAGTCGGTCCTCCTTATCTATGGATTTTTTTTATCCTCAGATTCAAGCATTCATGGCTTGAACATATTTTTAAAAAGTATAAATTCCAAATAGCAAACCTTGATTTTCTATTTTATATAAGGGAAACAATTTTGCTCTGCCATTATATGTAAAGGGACATGAGCATCCACTGGGAGAATTATACTTCTATATGACTAGAAATTCTATTGTATTTTATGCATGTATCACTTCTCTCCCAGCATGAGACCCAGGCAGATTACTGAAGGCTAAACGAAGCCAAGGAAGAAACTCTGATAATAAAGGTGCTGGAACAGAGTTAAGTCATCACATTAAAACACTATTTTAAGCACAGAATGAAATAAATAACCATTTATTTCATAAAACCACAACATCAAAGTTAGAAATACAGCACATGCCCAACCCATAAAAAGTCTTCCCGTGCATAAATGATTAACTATTAAATGTATGTAGAGAGATGTTGTAGCACCTTTGAGACTAACTGAAAGACAGAAGTTGGCAGCATGAGCGTTTGTAGACTTGAAGCAGCTTTATTTTGGCCTGTCTGTATGGGCCCTTAAGTCTACTTCCTCAGATGCATTTGGACTATGAAAGTTCATGCTGCCAACTTTT
>NW_024821657.1:0-1798 GCF_019175285.1 Sceloporus undulatus | reverse complement strand
CCAGGTTTTTGTTGTTATCTGCCTTCAAGTTGATTTTGACTCATGGCGACCCTGTGGATGAGAGACTTCCAAGAACCCCTATCTTCCAATTCTCTACTGAGGGGCTATACAGACTGTCCCGAAGGGATGGCCTGTAGCCGCCCCTTTTCGTGACAGATTGGGGCCACAGCAACCTTACTCCTTCCAGAATCTAGGTGGGTAACAACAGTCCAATAAAACAGATATACAGACAATAATAACATTTCCCTAATCCCCTTAACCCTCCCTTCTTCTGCAAAAATTGCACATAAACATCAAGATACAATATAATATTCCCAGTACAGTGTACTTAGTTACAAATTTTGTAACTGAGGATTGACATACGTCAAATTATTCTAAGAGACCATCAGGAGAGGCAGTGAAAGAGTGAATGGATCAATTTGGTTAATTCAGGTGGAGGTTAGTCTGGAAAGGCCCACTGGAAGAGATCCATCTTTATTGCCTTTTTAAACGCCTCCAAAGATGTAATATGGGGGATCTCTTCCAGCAGGTCAATCTATATTTTAGGAGCGGCAGCCAAAAAGGTCCTCTGGGAAGTCACCACCAGCCTGGTTTTCTTTGGCTGGAGTAGGTTCCTCCCAGAGGACCTGAGTGCACAGGAAGGATTGTATGGGAGGAGGCGTTCCCTCAAGTATGCTGGACCCAAGCCATGTAGCGCTTTATAGGTAATAACCAATACCTTGTACTGAGCCCGGAAGCTAATAGGCAGCCAATGAAGAGATTTCAATATAGGTGTAATAGGATCGAATTTAGCTTTACCTATGACCAATCTGGGTGTCATATTCTAAATCAGTTGCAGCTTCTGAACATGGCACAAGGGTTGCCTCATGTAGAGTGCATTACAGAAATCAAGACGAGAGGTTACCAGTGAATGTACTATCGTTTCTAGGTCCCTCTGCTCCAGGTAGGGTCGCAGCTGGCGTATCAGCCGAAGCTAATAACAGGCACTCCTAGCCATCGCATCAACCTGAGAAGACAGCTGAAGCGATGAATCCAGAAGTACCCCCAAGCTGCGGACACAGTCCTTTAGGGGAAGTATGACCCCGTCCAGGACTGGTGAACAAATCTCCATACCCGGTGAAGGGTTTCCTATAGCGAGTACCTCCGTTTTATTTGGATTCAACTTAAGTCTGTTTTCCCTTATCCAATCCATTAATGACCTCAGACAATCATTCAGAGGGGAGATGCCTTCCCTCATCACTGAAGCAGTCGGAGACATAGAGAAACAAATTTGGCTGTCATCAGCATATTGATAACACCTCACCCCATGTCTCCAGATGATCTCACCCAGCGGCTTCATGTAAATGTTAAACAGCACAGGAGACAGAATTGCGCCCTGAGGGATGCCTGACTTGAGCTCCCTCTTGGACGAATAACTGTCCCCAAGCGACACCATCTGGAATCTGCCCGAGAGGTAGGACCGGAACCACTGCAATGCAGAGCCGCTGATTCCTAACTCTCTCAGGTGTTCCAGAAGGATACCATGGTCGATGGTATCAAAGGCCACTGAGAGATCCAAGAGCACCAACAGGGTCACACTTCCCCTACCAATACCCAGATGGAGATCATCGACCAAGGCAGTCTCCACTCCATATCCTGACCTTAAGGTAGTTTGAAATGGATCAAGAAAATCGGCTTCACCCAAGACTTCTTGGAGTTGGTTTGCAACCGCCCTCTCGATCACCTTGCCCAAAAATGGAAGAAGAGAAACCGGCCGGTAGTTGGATCTCTCCAGGGGATCAAGGGAAGGGTTCTTGAG
>NW_024821656.1:0-1798 GCF_019175285.1 Sceloporus undulatus | reverse complement strand
GAATCCATTGAAAGCGTTGCGCGTGCCAAACTACTTGGTCCTATAATGAGTAACTTTCCTGGCAGGACCCCGAATTGGCACTTAAAGCATTTCCTAGAGGATACAAACAAGTCCATCACAGAGCTAGTGGCTAATTCCAGAACACACTGCAGACAGAATCCAGTTTGAGACCACTTTAACCACACGGCTGTAGCAATAACAGTTCATGGTAGAAAAGAATGCAGCTTGACACCACTTTGAGTCTGGTGGCTCCATCCTATGGAGCATTGCATTGGGATCTGTAGTTTTACAAGGTCTCCTCTGCCCAAAGAGTGCTGGTGCATCACCAAACTACCACCCCAGGACTCTGTAGGATGGAGCCTGGGCAGTCCAAGTGGTGTCAAACTACTGTATGTTGTTTGTATAATGGAGATGTTCCCAATGCCCCATCAGATTTCATCCCTCCAAACTCTGTGGCACAGTGGTTTGAGTGCTGGACTATGACTTTGGAGACCTGGGTTCAAATCCGGGCTCGGCCATAGAAACCAACTTGGTGACTTTGTGGGAGGAGAGGAACAAGACACACTCTCTCAGCCTCAGAGGATGGCGTCACACTCTGAGTCACACTCTCTCAGCCTCATGGCAAAGCACCAAATCTTGCCAAGAAAACCCCTTGACAGGGTCGCCCTAAGACAGAACCACCACCACCAGGGCCCTCTCTTTTAGTCCCAGAGGCACAAGCCACACTTCTCCAACCGCCCCCCATTCATTTGTCCTTGCAGCTGCTTGGTCCCTCCCTCCTCCCTCCGCCTCGCCTGCTCCTCTCACCGCAGCCTTTCCAAGGCTCTCCTCTCCTGGCTCCTTCTTCCCCTTTGGCTCCTTACCTGCCACAGTCGCGGGAGTCCTGGCGGACAGCCTCAAGAGGGACGGCTGCAGCAGCCAGCCAGAGTTAACCTCATCTCCATGGCAACCCCGGGGGCCCGCCTCCGCTCCCTCCCCTTCTGAGGAGGAGGGGAGATTAAGCCCTGAGCTGGTGACGTCACCTCGAAGGCAGTCGGCGGGGCGGGGGCATGTGTTGCCATGGTAACGGGGAGACGTGAGGAGGAAGAAGGAAGGCCTTGAAGGGAAATGAGAGGCTGCCTTGAGCAGCAGTGTTTCTGAGGCCCAAAACACACACTGCTTTCCACACCTGGCTTTCCCTTTGCTCCTTACCTGCACAAATACAGTAATCCAGTTTGAGACCACTTTAACTGCCCTGGCCCAGTGCTAGGGAATCCTGGGAGTTGTAGTTTATTGTGGCACCAGAGCTCTCTGACAGAGAAGGCAAAATGTCTCACAAAAAACTACAGTCCCCAGAATTCAATATTAATATTTATTAATATATAATTATACATATATAATCAATATATATAATATGTTAATATAATATTACTATATTATATTAATATGATATTATTATAATATATTAATATATATAATTAATATATAATCATATATATATATGTATATATATATTGTATTATAATTGTTATTATATTATACAGTATAATTATATATATTATAATTATTATTGTATAGTATTGTTCATAATCCTGTAAACTGCTCTGAGCCCCAGTTTTGGGAAAACGATGGGATATAAATAATAATAATAATATTTATATCCTGCCCTTTCCCCAAAACTGGGACTCACAGCAGCTTATAAGATTAAGAACAGTACTATTTTTTAAAAAAGGTTGTTACTTTAAATAAAATAAAATAAAATAATTACAACATTAAAACAGATTTTATAAAAGAAGAAAATATAGTTAAAAAGACAAAC
>NW_024821655.1:0-1798 GCF_019175285.1 Sceloporus undulatus | reverse complement strand
CATCCTGGATCATGCCGGAAATTCATGTTATAAACCCAGCGAAACTACTATCTCACTAAGCTCTAGTAAACATCAAGTATACACAATCCCCCCATAAAAAAGACTCACTAGCGCATTGTGTGTCTGGGGTCTGGAAATTCATTTCCACCTTCTGGGAAGACAATGCTGCCAGAGACTGAATTTGGGACTTAATGCCTGCAAAGCATGGGCTCAGTCTCTCAGCTGCACTTTCCACACAATCCTGGACTGAAGCATTTAAACAAAGGTCCTCTTTCAGCTCCAGGAACAAAGGTCTACCTTTAGTCCAAAGACCCTGAATCCTGCAGCCCCAGAAAGGCCTCTTCTGCAGCCCTTTATGGCCGGAGCTTCCCCGGGTCAGAGTCTGTCTCCTCAGCCGTAGAGAAGGGTTGCTCTGAGTGCGAAGGAGGAAGAGGTCCAAGGGCTGAGGGAGGGAAGGCAATGGGGAAAGGTCAGTGCCAATGGCCATGGAGGGAAGAAGGTGACAATGCCTACGAAACTCCTCTGAGTCCCAGCCATTCTAGGAATGAGTGACAGGAGTGAGTCCAGGGGACTGAGGGGGGTCTCCTTTCCCAAAGGGGGAGGCAAGGACCGGTGGACCTTCCCCAGCGAGGGTCCAAAGGGAGAGTCTCTTTCCCCACCTCTCTCTCCCAGCCCCCAAAGCCCTGACTCCCATTGGCCCTGAGTCCCTGCCTCCCCTTCCTCAGATCCCACAGACCCCTTCCCTCCTTCCTTCGCCCCAAAATGGAGAGTCAGAGGCAGAAAGGGACACACTTCCTTCCTTTTGGCCCAAGGAGCCTGGCCTCCTTCTGACTCTGAAGCCTCAGGAGAGAAAGAAAGGCCTCTGTTCAACTGAGGCCTCAGAGAAGGTCCTGGAACATTATTCCCCACAGTCACAAGCAGCACAAAATGGCCTCCAGAACACAAAATGGCTGCCAGAACACAAGATGGCCGTCTCTGCCTCAGCGCTTGTCAGTCGGCAGTTTGAGGCCTTCAGGAAACCCAAAATGGAGAATGAAAAGGCCCCAAAGTCAGAAGGAGCCTCAAACAGGATTTCCAAACCTTAGCAACCCCTAAAATGCCAAACCAAAAGAACATTCCGAGAGTTCCATAGCACTGAGCCATGGCCATTACAGTGGTGCAGAACAAGAAGGCCCAGCGATGGTGGCATTAATGAGGATTAAGGTCTGGTGGCAGCTCTATCCCCCCTCCCCCCCCAGGCCTGATATCATCATCATCATCGTCATCATCATTGCTACAGCATGAGAGCCCCCATTAAAAGCATTGAAATCCCCTTTGGGGAGTCCCAGTCTCCCACCTTCAGAGAGAGTGGGCCATGCCTAGAGGGACTGCTGGGCCTCCTTCCTCCCCAACTTAATGGCAGTGGCCAAAGGAAAGCAGAAGCAGCAGTAGACCCAAGCCAGGCCCAGCCAGACCTCAGGGAAGCAGTGAAGCCTAGTGGTTCCAGGCCTTCTCTCTCTGCTGCCTCTTCACTTCACTCCCTCTCTCTCTCCTTCCTGTCTGTATGTCTGTCTCCTTCTCCCTCTAAAACTCTGCTGCTCTCTCACTCTTCCGTGCGCAGAGCTAAATAGAGAAGCAGAAGCTCCGCCTCTTCTTGAGACTGGCCAATGGGGACAGAGGGCCTGGAAGACCACGCCCCCTGCCCCAGACTCACATTTTGTGTTCAGCGGCCATTTTGTGTGTTGGTTATGACTGTGGGGAATAGCCTCAGTTGAACAGAGGCCCCTCTTTCTCTCCTGAGGCTCCAGAGCAAGAAGGA
>NW_024821654.1:949-1798 GCF_019175285.1 Sceloporus undulatus | reverse complement strand
AAGAATACAATTCAGTGGCTCTCAGGGGAAATCAAGTCTGGACCTTCTCTAGATGTCCAAATAAATCAAGTGAGGGTCTTTGTGCAGATAGTGAGATGACATGACTCACTGAAAAAAGAGGATGGTGGTTATTAAAATAGAAGGTAACAGGGAAAGAGTGCTTTACAGGTGGATTGAGACAACGATGGCAAAATATTGAGCTTCTAAAGCCTTGTTCAGTCAGTTAATAGCAAGGTCTATGAAGGTCCCTCATTTTCAGGGTTGCTCTCTAGACTGAAGCTAAATGAACAGCACAGAGAACAGGAAAAGACTCTCTCTTGGGTTCCTTCTGTCTTCATTAGAAAAAAGAAAATCCCTGTAGCTAGGATTACACTCAAAGTTTATGCCTAAACTAGGGGTAAGTATTCTGTGGTCCTCCAGGTATCAGTGTACTACAACTCCCAGCATCCTTCTTTTATTTGTTATGCTGTCCAAGGGGCTGATGGGAGCTGTAGTCTCTCAACATCTGGGTGGCTATAGGATGTCCATCCCAGTTGAAAGAAGACCAACGGTTTGCAATGAAGGAAACAGAACCACAGCCAGAATCCCAGACCCTCCCACCATCCCTGGCCCTGATTGGCTGGAACCCCAGCCCCTCCCACCATCCCTGGCCCTGATTGGATGGAACCCCAGCCCCTCCCACCATCCCTGGCCCTGATTGCTTGTAACCCCAGGCCCTCCCACCATCCCTGGCTCTGATTGGCTGGAACCCCAGTACCTCCCACCATCCCTGGCTATGATTGGCTAGAATCCCAGCCCCTCCCACCATCCCTGGCCCTGATTGCTTGGAACCCCAGCCCCTCCCACCAT
>NW_024821654.1:0-849 GCF_019175285.1 Sceloporus undulatus | reverse complement strand
AAGAATACAATTCAGTGGCTCTCAGGGGAAATCAAGTCTGGACCTTCTCTAGATGTCCAAATAAATCAAGTGAGGGTCTTTGTGCAGATAGTGAGATGACATGACTCACTGAAAAAAGAGGATGGTGGTTATTAAAATAGAAGGTAACAGGGAAAGAGTGCTTTACAGGTGGATTGAGACAACGATGGCAAAATATTGAGCTTCTAAAGCCTTGTTCAGTCAGTTAATAGCAAGGTCTATGAAGGTCCCTCATTTTCAGGGTTGCTCTCTAGACTGAAGCTAAATGAACAGCACAGAGAACAGGAAAAGACTCTCTCTTGGGTTCCTTCTGTCTTCATTAGAAAAAAGAAAATCCCTGTAGCTAGGATTACACTCAAAGTTTATGCCTAAACTAGGGGTAAGTATTCTGTGGTCCTCCAGGTATCAGTGTACTACAACTCCCAGCATCCTTCTTTTATTTGTTATGCTGTCCAAGGGGCTGATGGGAGCTGTAGTCTCTCAACATCTGGGTGGCTATAGGATGTCCATCCCAGTTGAAAGAAGACCAACGGTTTGCAATGAAGGAAACAGAACCACAGCCAGAATCCCAGACCCTCCCACCATCCCTGGCCCTGATTGGCTGGAACCCCAGCCCCTCCCACCATCCCTGGCCCTGATTGGATGGAACCCCAGCCCCTCCCACCATCCCTGGCCCTGATTGCTTGTAACCCCAGGCCCTCCCACCATCCCTGGCTCTGATTGGCTGGAACCCCAGTACCTCCCACCATCCCTGGCTATGATTGGCTAGAATCCCAGCCCCTCCCACCATCCCTGGCCCTGATTGCTTGGAACCCCAGCCCCTCCCACCAT
>NW_024821653.1:0-1798 GCF_019175285.1 Sceloporus undulatus | reverse complement strand
GCTTATCAGTGAATCTAGCACACTCAAAGCGGTTTATGATGTGTAAGCCAATTGCCCCCCATAAGCTGGGTAGTTATTTTACCGATCCACGAAAGGATGAACGGCTGAGTGGACCTCGGAGCCATCCTCTTGGATCGAACTCACAACATTGTGGCTACAGGACCGGCATTCATCCAATGCGCCAACAAGGCTCCTTCTTGACATGCATCATGGGCTGGTTGAGTCCAAGCAATACAATAAAGAAATGCTGATCCTTCAGATAGCCTGGTTCCAAACTGTAAGAATCATAGAATTATAGAATCACAGAACTATAGAATTGGAAGAGACCCTCAAGGGCCATCCAGTCCAATCCTCTGCCATGCAGGAACTCACCATCAAAGCATCCCCAACAAATGACCATCCAGCCTCTGGTCAAAGATGTCCAAAGAAGGAGACTCCGCCATACTTGGAGCTTTAAAAATCACCATCCTGGAGGCATGCTGGTTGCTTCTGGGCATAAAACGGAGGAGAGGGAGGATTGTGCATGCCAGCTTTCAGAAAGATGGCGTATTAATGTAACATATTATAGCGATATTATTTATTAGTCAGTAAGCTTTTATAGTGTAACATGATGTAATTGTTTTAAAGAAAGCCTCTGTTCATATTGATAATGATACACAGAAGAAGAACGGATCCATGGTTCTCCTGAATGTCCCCCCCCACCCTGCGCCACTTATTCCTTAATCAGGTTGCATTGGAATATACCGCTGGCATCCCCCACTCTATGATATATGTTTCCTGTCAGTGCTGAAATAACAGTAAATGCATCTGAACAGACTCCACCTGCCAAGCAATATGCTCCGAATCCCACTGGCAAAACACTGCCTCCGCCTGCTAGAAAAAACTTCCACCCACCTTGCAAACGGCAAGGCTGAAAGTTATGGGCCCACGTGCGCACGGCGTGGAAACGAGGGAGACGCGTTCAGCCTCATCGCGCTGCAACAAAGCGCATATATCAAAAGGAGACGAGGCAGCGGCACATGTTCATCATAGACGTTGTTTGGGGCTGAAAAGTTGAGCTGTTCTTGCAAAAAAAAAAAGTCAAGCGAAGGGGAGGGAGAGGATAAAAGTGATGACTCCGTTCACTGTAAATACACAACTCTCCTCTCTTTTTTCCTCTCCTCCTAAAGGAAATTGCTAATGTGGGAGAGATGTCTCCAGGTTGACAGAATTGCCATGAGTGCCCACCAGCCGGCTCTCATCTGAACTGAATTGATCAATTTGATTCTTCGCTACCACCTATAGTTTTCTCATCATCCGGAAGAATTACCAGGGTAGGCAACTGGATTACATCCACCCACCTCCTGGGTTGACCAGGAGTGGTTTTTTCGAGGGGGTGGGAAGGGGGTGTTTAAGAAAAAGCAATAGCAGGCACCATTTTGGGAAGGTTTCAAGGCAACTACTTGGGGACTACTGTTGTTTCCACTGTCATTCCTGCCAAACTAGATGCATGCACTTCTGGTGTCAGTAGGCAGCGTCACTAGGCAAATGCCAGGATGCCACTATAGTGTAAGGTTCACTTGCTAATGTCATCTCTCTCTCTTTCAGCACTGGACAGATAGTTCTGGTGCATGTCAGTGAGGGCTGCCAATGTAATTTCCCACAGTGCAGAAGAAGTGCTGCGTTGGATGCATCACAGGAAATTAAAAAGGCAGCAGAAATCTTCCGGGTGATGCCCACAGCCATTGGAAAAGCAAAATATGAGAAAGCCCATTAGGGGTACCTTGAGGAATCATAGAATCGTAGAGTTGGAAGAGAC
>NW_024821652.1:0-1798 GCF_019175285.1 Sceloporus undulatus | reverse complement strand
TGAAACACTCTTTTACACAACTCTACCTACTGGTGTTTTGAATAAAGAGAATGGGAAACAACAGTTTCCAGCTTCAACACCAACCAGCTTCAAGCTGGGCTGACAGGCTGCTCCTCGCCCCTTTTTCCACCTGGGCTGCAGCAGGGGCAGAGATGCACCAATGTTTTAAAGCCGTGTCCTCTTTCCCTTTCTACAATACCAGCCAGCTTCAAGTGGGGCCGAGAGGCTGCTCCTTGACCCTTTTTCTACCTGGGCTGTACCGGGGGCTCGACACCTGGACAGGAGGTGGGTGGAGAGGTGGCAAGGTTCTAAAGCCACACCCCTCTTCCCTTCTACAACACCAACCAAAGCTATATTAGCTGACAGTGGCATAGAATAGGAGGCCGAGGGATAGTGGCATTATACAGAGGAGACCTGCAGAACATCCTACCTTGCCTGCTTATTGGAAGTTTTTTTTATTAAATAGACAGGATCAATGGAACAAGGTGGGAACAGACAGGAAATGACCACTTTGGGTGGTGGATTAGGTGAGGTAGTCACTGTTAAACATGGAGCGGCAAAAAGTATAGTGCAGGGCAAGGGAAGGTATGACGTTAACAGGGTGAAGTACTGTTATAGTGGAAGGCAAGATCAATGCTTGAAATCTATCTTGCCATCCAGTCAACCTGTTATCCCAAAAGAACTGGCGACCATGCCAACCTTATCATAGAACCTGTCCCTGCTCTTGTGTAATGCCAGGTCAGTTAAGAATTAAACCCACATTATATATGATCTGTTGGTGCAGGAGGAGGCTGACATGGCATGTTTTCCGGAAATCTGGCTGGGAGATGACAGCAGTGTAACTTGGGCTCAGGCCCTCCCAGACTAGTATTCTGTTAAAGAGCAGGTAAGGGGAAGTGGGAGAGAGAGAGAGGAGTGGCGGTGGTCCATAAGAGCAACTTCACTTTAACCAGCATACCTTTATGGAAATACATCAAGTGTATTTACCTGAACCTGAAGACTAGGGATAGTCTGGGGATTCTGTTGGTATGCTGTCCACCCTGTAACCCAGGGGTAGGCAACCTGCGGCCCGCGGGCCAGATGCAGCCCGGCAAGGCCTTGGGACCGGCCCCAGCCCGGTCCTGCCGCCGATTGCCGCTGGAGCCTTTGGCCTCTCGCGTGAGGGCGTGGGACCTTTGGTCTATCAGGAGGAGGCGGGCAAGGGAGGCAAGCAGCAGGCAAGGGGGGCAAGCGGCGGACAAGGGGGGCAATTGTCTATAGAAGCCTCAGAAACATGCATTTTTATTAACATTTTTTTAAAAATCAGCAAATTTTTTTAGCGTGTCCTCCATTTTTTAAAAAAAGTGTCCTCCATTTGAAATTTTTGTCCCACATTTGTCCCGGTTTATTTATTTAATTAATTTTTTTAAAAAATATTTAATTATTTATTTTTTGGCTTCGGCTCCCCAGTTGTCTGAGGGACAGCAACCCGGCCCCCGGCTCAAAAAGGTTGCCTACCCCTG
Source organism: Sceloporus undulatus (assembly GCF_019175285.1). NCBI lineage: Eukaryota > Metazoa > Chordata > Lepidosauria > Squamata > Phrynosomatidae > Sceloporus > Sceloporus undulatus. The sequence goes on along the minus strand of NW_024821652.1, from coordinate 296 downwards.
CTGTAACCAAACAGACTCCCTAGCTGAGCTGACACAACTGGTCTCAGAGCTGATGTTAGAGTCTCTGAGGCTCTTAGTTCTGGGCGACCTCAACATCCCACTTGAGGCAAGTTCAACAACTCTTACAAGTGCAGATGAGGAATTCATGGCATCCATGACAAACATGGGCCTATCCCAGATAGTCTCAGGACCCAGGCATTGTGCAAGTCATACCCTCAATGTGGTGTATTGTACAGAACAGGCATATCCGTGGGTGGAGGTAGTCAATATCTCTGCATTGTCATGGATGGATCATT
>NW_024821651.1:1119-1798 GCF_019175285.1 Sceloporus undulatus | reverse complement strand
ACCGTCCCCGTAAGGAGCCTGAGGTGACTAAAGAACCAGAGCCCTCGTCTCGTCCTTGCATCCGGATGGATTCTCCAAGACAGGACACTCGGTCAGTCGTGTCCGATAGGCCTCCACGGAGGGAGGCCCAGCAAGTTTTGTCCACCCCGGGACCTTCGGCAGCCGCAACCGTGCCTTTTCTCCTCTCGAATGAGGAAGACTTCCAAGACAGGCTTTCGAGGTCCCCTTCTCGGGAATTGCCCTCGCGATCTCCATCCCCAGTTCGGAGGGATCGGGACCCGAGGTCACCGTCGCCAGCTCCCCTGTCTCCCTTGCCGGTGCCCGATGATGACGGCGTGTTTTATGACTCCGAGGCAGACCAGTTTTACCTGAAGGTGTCTAGGAGGGTCGCAATGTCCAGGATGCCCTCTCGTGATCACCCCCGTGACCGTCCCCGAGAAGGCTCACAATTAGGCAAACGCCAGCGGGACCCCGTTCCAGCTTCTAGAGCTGCTTTGCTTCAACCGGCACCGCGGCCAGCTGATGGATGCAATGTCGTGGTTCAGGTGGAGTCCTCCGATTCCGAGGCGGACGCTTCGGTCGCGACGGAAGACCCCTCCGATGTGGAAGACCCCCCGCGTCAGTCGCCGCAGGATCTCCACTATCCAGAGGCAGCCTCTCCTTCGGATGATGTTCGTTC
>NW_024821651.1:0-1019 GCF_019175285.1 Sceloporus undulatus | reverse complement strand
CGTTCCTTCGCAGAGCACATCATTAAGATGTCCAGGGCCCTGGACATCGACCTTGTTTATCCGGAGGCGGATGCAGAAGACCCAGTCGAGCGTCGGGTCCATGGCCGGGTCCCAACACCCCCGTGTGTCCCATTTTTGCCGTCCTTGCAAACGATCCTCAAACGTTCCTGGGACTCTCCTTCGTTTCTCCTAGGGCCCCCAAGGAAGATCGAGTCGCTATACAGGGTCGCGGCTCCAAATGCTCCGTGGCTCATGTCGCATCCTCGCCAAAATTCGGCTATTGTGGAAGGAGCTCAACAGACCTCCACCCAGCGCCAGACCACCTCACCTGTCGATAAGGAGGCCAAAAAGATAGACGCTCTGGCCAAGAAGGCGTATGCGGCAGCGGCTCTGGCAGCGAAGGCCTCTAGCTACACGGCCTGTATGGGAGCTTATGTCCAGACGCTTATGGAAGGCATCTCCCCAATTGTGCCAGACGTTCCCGATGAGGTTCAGAGGACCCTGACCCAAATCAGAGATGAGACCCACTCGATTGGTAGCTGGCTCATCACCGCGGCTAGGAACGTCACGGAATGTGTTGGAAGGGCGATGTCGGCTTCCATCGCATTGAGAAGGCACGCTTGGCTCCGGGGCTCCGATCTTAACCAGAGCGTGAGATCCACCATCGAAGACATGCCCATCGACGGTTCGGGATTGTTCCACGCCGATACCGACGAGCGTCTTAATAAGAAGTTCCGCATGAAGGCGGCCGCTCGCAAGCATGGCATGTCCACACCGGGCCCTTCCTCCTTCCGCAAGCGTCTCCGGCCCTGGCAGCATCACCAAGGTCAGTTTCAGAGGTTCCCCTACCAGGAACGTCAGTTCCATCAACAGGGGTCGCAGCGGCAGGGCTACCCCTCTCAGCAATCATCTTCCTCGGGCCGTCGCAACCAGTCTCGGTACAGAAAGAACCGTCGACAGGAGCCCGACCAGGGAAAGAAAAGGGCATGAAGATCCCTAGCGCACTTCGCCTCCTCTAA
>NW_024821650.1:0-1798 GCF_019175285.1 Sceloporus undulatus | reverse complement strand
AAGACAGTTTCTTATGTTCTAAATACTGAGGCAGGCTTATCCCTGGGGAGATGGCAGCCCTTCCAGGTATCCCTGCAACTGCCTGTGTCTCTACCCTGAGCTTCTCTCTTTCATTCCTGGGTTTGTCCAACACAAGGGCTAAGCACCTACAGGAGGTTCCAGGCTAGCCTCTCCTCCCCTTAAAGGGCAGACTGAAATTTAGAAGGATTGGATTGGATCTGATTTCCTGTTTCTCAGTCCAGAGGGTCTCCAAAGTTGCTTGCCCAAAATGATACCAAAAGGCATTGCCCCTTAGGCCTGGCCTCTTGTAGAGGATAGGCTGGGAACAGAACCTGAGAAGGTTACTTTCTTTGGACTGCGACTGTTAGAACCCAGAATCTTTGGTTGGGAAGAAGAGGAAGGGCCACGCCTCCTAGAACCCCATCTGAGGGCTAAAAGGAGATCTTAATCCTTTTCAGGGTGCTTTTGGGTTTTTCATAGAATCATAGAGTTGGAAGAGACCACAAGGGCCATCCAGTCCAACCCCCTGCCATGCAGGAAATCTCAGTCAAAGCATCCTCTGCTTAAAGACCTCCAAAGAAGGAGGTTTTTAAGGGTTAAGGTACAGTTTAAAAATAAGGGAAGCATATCCAAATCAGATTAAAAATCAGCTGAATCAAATACTATTTATTTACCAAATAAGGTTAAATTCATTATGGTTCTCCCACTCATTATTAACAAAAACTCTCCACAATCACATTTGATTAATTAAAATAAGAATTGTAAGCCACTCTGAGAGCCTTTAGGACTGAAGGGCGAGGTTTAAATACCATTAAATAAATAAATAAATAAATAAATGCTATAAATTGGTTTGCATGTAAATAAAATGGACTGAGTTATCTGTTGATGACTGCTGCTCAAACAACTATGCCATGCTGTTGCTGATTACTGAGTTCTATATGAAAGACAAACAATATTGGACTGCCAGAGATTTATCCACACAAACTATAAAAATTACCTTAGGGATCCTTTTTGGAAAGCATGTGGTTCCATTTTACAATGTTTTTTTTAATTGCCTGCTCTTGCAGAAAGAAAGAGACAGCATCTTCCTTGGATGACATCCCCCGGATTACACATTCTTCCTCCACCAATCAGGTACTGATGCTCTTAAGACATGTTGACCCTGTTTATGACCTCTGTTACTGAGAAGAGGATGGAACAAGCATGTCCTGGGAATGTGGGAACTGTGCAAGAGAGCATGGTTCACAGTGATTTGAACAAATGTGGACTGCTAGATTGGCCTCAGTGACTCTTGAGGTACCACCCAAGTCACCAACCCAGCAGTTTGTTGAGAGGGGGAGGGAAAGTAGAGACAGAGTTCAGTGCTGGAGCACCTGCTCTGCCTGTAGAGGTTCCGCAGTTCAATCCCTGGCCCCTGAATTTGTTAGGATCTCTCCCATAAGCATAGCCATCCTGACAGCATGACTACAAAAGTAATGTTTCTCTTAAGGTTCAATTAAGAGAAACACCTCTGCAGTGTGTCTTGATATGCAAGCAGGCTCATGCACATCTGGGAAGTGACAAAAATTCAGTGGGTAGAGTATGTGCTTTCTTTGTGGAAAGTCCCAAGCAGAAGCCTTAGCATCTCCAATTCAGCAGAGCTTGGGAGAACAGCTCAGCTAGAGGGACTAGTCACTTGCATATGTTCCTCTCTTTGCAGCTCATTTCTTTTGCACAAAGCTTCTCCTGGTCTAAGATCATCCTCCTCCTTCCCACCTTTGAGTTCTAAAGATTTCCTTTTTCTTCACATCCTCCAGCA
>NW_024821649.1:1114-1798 GCF_019175285.1 Sceloporus undulatus | reverse complement strand
ACGGCCAGAGGAGGAGGAAGACTGCGAGGGGAAGCGGTGTCTCTGGGAGCCCTGTTGCTGGGACTGCCGATCCCGGGAAAAGGTCCCCTGTGACTGACCTTGCGGCTGCCACAGGCGCTGACGCTTCCGGAACGGAGAGGCCGGTGCCGAAGACATGCCGTGCTTCTTCGCCGCCGCCTTCATCCTGAACTTCCTGTTCAGGCGGCCGTCGGTCTCGGCGTGGAAGAGCCCGGTCCCGTCGAGCGGCATGTCCTCGATGGCCGCCCTGACCGTGGGGTTGAGGTCCGAGGCCCTCAACCAGGCGTGGCATCTGAGTGCCATGGATGCGGACATGGCACTCCCTGAACAGTCTGCCATATTCCTGGAAGTGGTGATAAGCCAACTCCCTATGGAATGAGCCTCGTCTCTGATCTCCACCAGCTGCCTCTGGATGTCATCTGGGACATCCGGGATGAGGGGGGAGATCTGTTCCATGAGGGTCTGTATGTAGGCCCCCATGCAGGCGGTGTAATTGGCAGCCTTGACCCCGAGGGCCGATGCCGAGTAGGTCTTCTTGGCCAGTCCATCTATCTTCTTCGCCTCCCGGTCGACAGGGGAGGTCGCCTGCTTCAGGACGAAGCTGTGTTGGGCTCCCTCCACAATCGCAGAGTTTGGCCTCGGGTGGTCGGCCAACCAGGGACAGCT
>NW_024821649.1:415-1014 GCF_019175285.1 Sceloporus undulatus | reverse complement strand
CGGGTTGGGATGAAGTCCGTCGAGGACCGTGAGCGCCTGCGAGGTGGAGATGGAGATCTCTCAAAGACAGACACGGTCGGGACCGATCTCGACGAGGTGCCATGGCCTGTAAGATGGGGGTTCAGCCTGGTGAACTCCTTCACCGCTTTGTCCTCCGAAACCGATAAATAGTACCGGCCAGACTGGGAATCAAAGAACAGGTCCGGTATCTCCTGTCTGCGGGGCCGATCATCCTCGTTGTCGGTCCCAGAGGGGGAAGGCGACCGGTGTTCCGGCGAGTGAAGAACGGTGTCTTCCGTCCCGTGAACAAAGTCCATGGTGGGCTGAGGCGGTGGCGTGTCCGGTACCGGAGTCCGTCGACCACCCGGCGCAGGTTCCGGATCGCGTGGAGCCTTCGAAGTGGAAGCGCGGCCCTGTTTTGTAGGGGAGCGCTTCTTATCCTTTGCCTTCGGTGGGTCGGATGCGGGCCGATCCTTGGAAGGCTTGGACTTCTTCGGGGCAGGATCACGACCCGACTTGTCATGTTGTCTCTTCTTCCCAGGCTTCGCCTCTTCTGCCGGGAAGAAGGGGTTGTCCGGGAGGTCCAGGAGGACAGCAGC
>NW_024821649.1:0-315 GCF_019175285.1 Sceloporus undulatus | reverse complement strand
GACTTGTGGGGGCGCTTGGAGGGTTTGTCGGTGGCGCTGGGTGGTTTGGAGCCACGGGCCACATCGGAGGTGGTGGAAGGAGTCCCGGCCGGGACACACACCACGCTGGGGACGGCGACTCTCCCCGATCCCACGCTGGAAACACTCGCCCGAGATGACGAAGCGGGGGGCGCCAACGGCGGGACAGAAGAGGACCGTGAACCTCCCTCCTACACCTTCCCCAGGGCGATCGCCGAAGTGAGCCGGGACTCACGGTTCTTGCGAGCCTGAGAGGAGAGGGATCTGCAGAGCTGACAGGCCTTGGGATCGTGGCTC
>NW_024821648.1:0-1798 GCF_019175285.1 Sceloporus undulatus | reverse complement strand
CCCCCCCCAACTCAGAATAAATAAACTCGCCCATAAAATTATTTAGGATTTCATATTTATTTATTTCACTTCTGTGCTGCCTTTCTCCCCCAAAAAAGGGACCCAATGTGGCTCACGAGATAAAAACATGAGGAAAAATATTGCGATAAAAATGTAAAAAAACGACTAAAATCCTCTCATAAACTCCAACTATCGAAGGCCAGTCTGCTGTAATAGTTGGGCCATTTGGAGCCCCTATGAACCCTCTGCCATCCCAATTTGTCAGCTGCTTTTTAATATGTCCTGGTTTCTCTCCCCTTCTGCTTTTCTCTGGGAAATCTTGGGATGTGTAGTTTGATAAGAGGCCGCAGAGCCATCTGACAGAGAATTGCTCCAGTTTGACACCATTTAACTGCCACTTGGCTACTATGGAATCCTGGGATTTATAGGATTGTTATGGCCCCCAGATCTCTCTCAGAACTACAAATCCCAAAGCATGGGGCCATTGCAGTTAAAACAATGTCAAGACCCCGGGATCTTAGGCCTAGTCTGCACTGATGAATTAGCTAATGTTATTTTAATTTGTTGCCTGCCTTATTTTATTGAATATTAACACAATACTGATATGTATTATATTTAAATTATTTTTGTAGAATGTGTGCCATAGGGCAGGTTTATTTTATCTATTTTAATTGGTTGTATGTACAGAACTGTGTAAATTTACACCGCTATATACAACTTTATTATTATTATTATTATTATTATTGAGAGCAAAGATTGCTATTTCAGGTCATGTCACATCCTTGGCTTTGGAATCCAATGGCCCTGAATCGCTTCTTGCTTTAAGCTATTATCCAAAACAAAAGAATAACAATAAAAATAACAACAATAATAATTTACAGTGCTATACAAATAAAGCTTAATAATAATAATAATAATAATAATAATAATAATAATAATAATAAATATTAGTCTCAATCCTGGGAAAAGAGCGGGATATAAATAAATAAATAAATTATTATTATTATTATATTTTACTATTTTTATTTTTAAATGTTAAATATTTTAAATATTATTATATTATTATTAAATATTATTAAATATTATTTAATGTTTAATATTATTTATTATTATTATATTAAAATAATTATTTGTATATTATTATTATTATTATTAAGCTTTATTTATTTAGCGCTGTAAATTATTGTTGTTGTTGTTGTTATTCCAGTTTGAAATCATTTGGCTCCATGCTATTGAGTTCCTGGGATACGTAGTTCGCCTGTGGGCCCAGAACTCCCAGGCAGAGAAGTTTTATGGTAAACATAATTCAGAACTACAAATCCCATGATTCCATAGCATGGAGCCATGGCAGTTAAGCGGGACTAAACTGCTTTATTTCTGCGCTGTAGTCTTTTCCCTGTTGTCATAGCAACAACAGCCATTTCGCTCCCCACTACGCATGCGCATCACCGCTTCGGGAGAGCGAGGGGAGGAGAGTTCCAAAGCTCCGGCGACAAAATGGCTTTCTGCGCCTGCGCCAAGGCAGTCAGTAAGGAGATGCTTGTGGCATTAGCACATGCGCAGTTTAAACAGGGATACACGGCTTTATTTCTGCTCTATATTTTTCCGTGTTGTCATAGAAACAGTGGCCATTTTGTCCCCCCCTCCCACTATCCTGAGAAGAGCCCCGGAGCTCAGGCAACACATGGTTTTCTGCGCCAAGGCAGTCAGGAGGCGCTTGCGGCATTGGCGCATGTGCTGTTTAAGCAGGGCTATACTGCTTTATTTCTACGTTATATCCTTTCCCCCCCATTGTCAC
>NW_024821647.1:0-1798 GCF_019175285.1 Sceloporus undulatus | reverse complement strand
AACATTTTGTCCTACATTTGTCCCGGTTTGGAGGTCCTGACTTATGGCAACCCTAGATGTGGGTTTATTTTGTTTTGCTTTGCTTTGCTTTTTGCTTTGATAAATGTTTAGGTTACATGTTTAGGTTACAGAATAGTTACATTTAGTTTCTTATAAAAATTATTTGAATGTTGCACGATGCTGACCCGTGGTACAAAACACACCTACATCACCTTAAACAGGCAGATACACAAAATAGGAGTTAAGAAAAACTGTAGGATTAATAAGAGATTACCAAAAACCCAGAAGAACAGTATACACAGACACACCACCCCTCCAGTAAAAATATTCAAAAACAGTGCAGAGATTTAAACAAGAAAAATTAATCTTAAAATGTACTTTAAAAATATATACTTCTTCCTCAGAAAGATCATCAGAGTTTTAAAACGCTGTTTGTTTCTTCAAAAATAAACTTTTAAGGCTGTTATTGAGCAATAGTTATGAATATTATGAAGCTTTGCAAAAGTGTTGCCTTGACACCTCTCCATTTTTGGGAAACAACAAATCCCTCCCCTGTGATTGCAGTAGTTAAGAACACAATCTTATCTTACGTGAAATTACAGTTTCACTATGAAAGACATGACATTATCCCTTGTTACATTACAGACATGATGTAAGGACAAGAATGCGCTATGTTGTTATAGCATTATTATTCCTGTATTTACTGCCACAGCTGCCTCCTTTGGAAACTTGAGATTTGCAGTTTAGAGAAGTGTATTTAGAATTCTTAAGCAGAAAGCTTCTTAAACTACAAATCCCAGAATGCACTGGAGGCAGCCATAATGGTAAAATGGAATAATAGTACTATAGCAGTATTGTCTTGTGTGTCTTTTTTATTGGGAAGGGGGATTATTTACGAGTAACCTGCTATTTGTAATTCATTACCCTACTATCTAATCTGAAACCTAATTATGACAGTTGGTGGCGAGACAGGGAAGGGATCTCAGCATTTGTCACCACCCCTTACTTCACAAACGCTAGTGATCCATATTGTTCTTTTCTCTCCTGGACTGGCAATAGTAACACCAGATGGCACAGTCCACTGTCTGCCAATTGCTGATTTCTAGAACTATGTAGTTTCAGTCCTGTAGTTCATACTATAAGTAAAAAATTCTAATGTTCTTAGGTTGAATCTTAGGTTGTATTCATATTGATTCAAACAGTTTGACTACTGGAACTCTGCTAAAATGTCCATCAGAATTTTCTTTCAAATAGCAGCCCAATTTTGGTTCCCCTAGAGATTTGGTGGTAGTACTAAATCTGAGTATTGCAAGCAAAACAGTGTTGAAAGCATAGTGAAGACAGCTCTGTGATTAATTTTAGAGTAGCTACTTCTGCTCTTCCATATGCTAAATGCAACACTCCCCCCAACAATATTAGTTTAAGCCAAGATATTTCTCCATCTCAGCATTCAGCCTAGTAATATTGCTGTATATTTCTTTTGGCTGCCATACTTTAAAACATTACATTAAGTAGGTGCAGTATTATTTTGATTTGTTATGCTTGCATTGGACAGAAAACAGTACTGCTAGTGTACATTTCAATCTAAAGGCCTCCTTTGTGCATATTTTTTAGTCTTTATTGCACTCCTGTTATCAGGAATGAAAATTCACTAAGGCTGTGGACACAGGATGTTTTAGCCATTCTGTTAATTAACATGTTAGATGTATAGAAAAGCTTTTTTCCATAAATTAGGACAAATAGTAATGGAAGTTTCTTTAAATAAGAGAAACGTCTATCTTACCAAAATTCTAGAGTC
>NW_024821646.1:0-1798 GCF_019175285.1 Sceloporus undulatus | reverse complement strand
ACAGAGTCAGAAGGAGGCCAGGCTCCTTGGGCCAAAAGGAAGGAAGTGTGTCTTTTGTGTCTCTTTTCAGAGAGGGTTTTCTTATTACACAACTCTGCTCCTTCTGGGGAACATGGGTTTTAAAAGGCACCAGAAATGGGGAGGATAGTTTTAATACAAGCCTTATTCTTCTTCTTCATAAACATGGGGCTTTGGCTTCTAAGAGGAGGACTGCCGCCCCCCAAAAGGCCAAAAGTAGCTCCTTTGGGAGGTTTTGAAAGTCTCCCCAGTTTCCTTATTAATAGAGTTTTACGCATGGAGGAAATTGACAAACCAGACCATCTCATATCACCAAGAATGAATCAAAGAAACAACAACAAAAATAAGAATTAGACAGAAAACAAAGTGCTTAGTTTTTGAAAGCAAAACCATTATTAAGAGGGGAAAAACCAGACTTGGGTGCTTCAACCCATTTACATCCAGCTCAGGCTGTATCTGCACTGCAGAAATATTCCAATTCGAAACTGTGTTAACTCTCCTGGCTCCATCCTGTGGAATCCTGGGACCTGTAGTTTGATGCGGCACAAGAGATCCAGAGCCACACAAGGCAAGGCTCTCAAGGGCTCTCTTGGCCCTCATTTGCTTGCAAATACAGTGGGACCCTGATATACAGGGGGGTCCGTTCCAGATTCTGCCGCTTATACCAAAATCCGTGTATGCTCATGTCCACACCCGCCGACATTGTGGATAAAAGTCCCTCTCCTCCTCTCCCCAACTTTTTCCCTCCTCACCGCCACGGTTGGAGGAAAGGCCACCTGGGGGTGTTGGAGGCCAAGAGGCCTCCAGCCCACCATCTGGCCCTTTTGCGGAAGTGGCAGTGATTGTGGTGGTGGCAGCAAAGAGGAGGCGGAGGAGCAGCAGCAGATGCCTCCTCTCCACCTCGGCCTCCACGCCCCCACTGCCCCCACCGCAGAAGGGCCGGTGGTGACCCAGAAGCCTCTTGGCCTCCAATAGCCCCACACGGCCCTTTCCGGGGGAAAGGCCGGGTGCTGCTCCTGGAGGCCTTTTGGCCTTTTCCCTGGCCTTGGCGGAGCAGCAACCCCAGAGGCCTCCTCAACCTCCTCACCGCCACCGCTGGCACAAAAGGGCCAGGTTCGGGTGTTGGAGGCCAAGAAGCCTCCAGTCCGGTACCCGGCCCTCGCGCAGAGGCTGAGATGGTGGTGGAGAGGAGTCTGAGGCTTGGCCTCCTTGCAGCCACAGCTCCACTGCCACTGCCAACACAAAAGGGCCAGGTGCAGCCTGAAGGCCTCTTGTCTAGCTTGTTTCATGTTTTTGTTTTATATACTGTTTAATTTGGTTAACTGTTATTAAGGGACATAGCTATGAGATTCTATGAGATGGGGTGCACTATAAACCTTTTAATAAATGAACACGTGTTGCAATCCTATATATCCATATTATCAGACATAACTCCAGAGAATGTTAGCCTTTTGGATGCCAGAAGGTTCCTCTCATTCTTCAGAGCAAGAAGCAACACTTCAGGTGCCTTCTAGAAGGTAAAGCAAAAAGGCTTCCAAAAGAACTGAAGCCTTGGGCAAGTCTCACTCTCTCAGCCTCAGAGGATGGCCATGGAAACCCACTCTGAAGAATCCTGCCAAGAAAACCCCTTCAGAGACTCCCATAAGGTCACCATAAAACCTGGAAACAACTGGGAGGCAGACCCCAAGAACAACATTGGGAAATAGGGGCAAGCCTTGCCTTGGGAAGTGTAATGACTGGGCTCCAGTCAATGGAGGTCTTCTTCAGGCAGAAAAGGGAG
>NW_024821645.1:0-1799 GCF_019175285.1 Sceloporus undulatus | reverse complement strand
GTCATGGGGCCGATTTTAGGGCTCGGGAATGTGGAACATTCACATGCACCCAAGCCCTACTGCACACCCCCGGCACCATCATGTCTCACCCCCATCCACATAGCCATGATGACATATGCGTGGCACAGCCTCCAAATGCCGCCTCTCTAAGCATACATCATCAGTGTGCGCAAGGGCACCAATAGCACCCTGGGCACGGCCCAGAAAGAACCCGCTGGAAGTGGGTTCTTTTTATGCTTCCTGCAGGCTGCACCATTTAGTTGTTGCTGCAGCCATGCGGGGAAAAATGGGTAGCTGCAGACTGCTTTTTCAGGGCTGTCTGTACAGCCCCAATGTTACTTAGAACACATTATTTTGGTAGTAATGAATGATGTCTCAACAAGTTTATGTTTTAAAACAAAATTATAACTGTTGATGTTCTTATTTTTAAAATGTAAAATTACACTCAAAAGAGGAACATCTGTAATGAGTTAGTAACAAATTATTATTGAATAATAATATCTTAAACAACTAATAAATAACCTTAATGAACTGCTTTTGAAAGCAAGAGTAGCAAGTATTGCATTTAAAGAAATAACATTCAGCGTTACCTGCTTTCATACCTTTGTGACAGGCTACCCAGATGTTCCCAGGTAAAGCATATTCCCACAAAACATTTCAGGATCTATCAGCTGCAGATACATAGTCCTCAGTTGCATCTACAGCACAAAATGCTAAAGAAAGCAAACACACAAAATCAAAGTCAGCTTACGATTTCAATGTTCTGATTTGAACAATCATGTTGCACAGCCCTTGCTGTTTTTTGTGTAATTTCAGGTATTTCTACTTGAATGCTTCACTGCAATTTCCTTCTGAATTTGTCCAAAATCAAAGAACTTTTTTCCCCATCCAGAAAACTTTTTCTTATCAAATGTATGACAGCAGCGTTTTTATTCAGGCCTGAAGCTTTCCCTTTATTATTCATTGTTATGTTTTCTTTTCTCCTCATACTCATGCCTTTTTCATTCTACACAATTATAACACTTTTTGCCACTTTAACTTCTATGGCTCCATCCTATTTTGTGAGATACTTACTTGAAAATTCTAGTGTTTTTCCATACTACAAATCCCAGAATTCTGTATGATCTATCCATGGCAGTTATCAAGGGGCCATAATTGAAATAGTGAGATGTGTTCAGTTCAGGTGATATGATAGCCCTGTTTAAATATTTGAAGGGGTGTCATACTGAGGTGGGAGCATGCTTGTTTTCTGCTGCTCCGGAGACTAGGACCCGGAGCAATAGATGCAAGCTGCAGGAAAAGAGATTCCACCTCAACATTAGGAGGAACTTCCTGACAGTAAGGGCTGTTTGACAGTGGAACAAACTCCCTCGGAGTGTAGTGGAGTCTCCTTCCTTGGAGGTCTTCAAGCAGAGGCTGGATGGCCATCTATTGGAGATGCTTTGATTGTGATTTCCTGCATGGCAGAATGGGGTTGGACTGGATGGCCCTTGTGATCTCTTCCAACTCTATGATTCTATGATTCTCGTCAGTTCTCTTTCCCTTGAAATTACAAGTCCTTTCTTTCCATCACTCAACAAAACTCTGTCTCTGGACTCTGGGAAAGGGAAATGGTCCATTGATAACTGTAACCTTCTCTCAGATCTTCCATTGTAATAACACAGACAAGTCTTATTCTCCCATTGAGATTTTTGTCACCAAAATCATTCACTTCTTAGGTGTGAACTCATGGGACATTCTTAATTTTTCATTATTTCACCCCCAAATTTAGCACCAGCACTTTATCTGACTCTTAAAAG
>NW_024821644.1:0-1799 GCF_019175285.1 Sceloporus undulatus | reverse complement strand
TATATACACCCAACTTTTTCCAGGCAAAGCATTCTCTGAACATGTCATCCAATGCTGTACGCATGTTGCCATTCTGCTCAAGCATAAAATTTGCTATGGTTTCTAAAGGTTTTGGGGAAAAGACTACTGGGGGAAACCCAAAGGGGAGCTGAAGCACAACTACAGACGTCTTACTGCCTGGGCCTTTGATAACCTTTGAATAATCTTGATATCTCATGCAAAGAGTTCAAGTAGGAAGGGGGGCAGAAGAGGAACATTCACACAAATGCAGAAATAGTTTAGCTTAGCACAAATCTACATAGATAGAAGAATTCTTGGTAGTTGCTGTTTCTTCTCTCCTGAGTACATTTACTGAATTACTTTTTAAAAATTTAACTGTATTATTGTTACTACTGCTACTACTATTTGGAGCCCTGGTGGCACAGTGGTTACATGCCAGTACTGCAGTCACAATGTTGTGAGTTCGATTCCTGGGTTTTAAGGTTGACTCAGCCTTCCATCCTTTTGTACGCCAGTAAAATGAGTACTCAACTTGTTGGGGGCAACTGGTTTACAGACTGTAAACTGATTAGAGAGGGCTGAGTTCACTATTAAGTGGTATAGAAAAGTAAATGCTATTGCTATTGCAAGGTTATGCACAGTCCTGGCAAAATCTCAACCAGAGTTCCCCATAGTCACTCATGCCATGGAGCAGATTCTTCCGCCATATGAAAATAAAGCAATGGATTTCAGCTAAGTGGAAGCTGGAGCAGACCCAGGCCAACCATGGCTGAGGAGACCCCTGTATAGCACATTATATTAATCCTGCCAATCTGGAGCCCTCTCTTGCCAAAACTCAAAAGCTGGCCCTCCACACCGTCCAAGGATGAAATTTTCTCCAATCTGCCTTAAAATGTCTCACCAAGTTGGAGGCTATGGCTATTTTCAGGACCTCTAAAACCCTGTTTCACATTTCAGCACTGGAGAGAGGTGTCTAGCTTAGGAATGGAAGTATACTGCTTTGCTATCATTTCTTATCACATGTTTCTCCATAAGGATGCTTTGCTGGTTCATGGTCATGTAATCTGTTTTCTGCACTGCCAAATGCCACCTGCCAGGAGGAAGGGTGGGAATGGGTGATTGCAGCTGCCAACCACTTCCCAAAGCTGGCTGCTGTGTGAATGTGAACACAGCAGCCAATGTTTGGAGGTGGCTAGTAGCCACAATCGCTGCAAAGAAATGGAGGAAAGGAGCAGAATCACAGCCACTCACACTATGGGACTGCCTGAGAAGCAGAACAGCAGCAGGAGGGACCTACTGCACACAGGTAACAACAACAACAACAACAATAACAACAACAATTTATTTGTATTCCGCCTCTCCCTTTTTGAGGATCGAGGCGGGTAATAGTAAAGTTTAAATATAAATAATATAATCAATAATAAAAACATTCCCTTAATCTCCCAACCTTATTCCCCAATAATGGAATTGCAGCGAGATTGAGAGTCTATTGTTAGGTTTTGCACCTCAATGAAAAGATGCATAAATGGAAAGCAAGGCAGCAGGAGGACGGACCCAATGTTTTGTGATAAGTGCTGGGCAAAGATGCTTTTATTCCAATAAAATTCTACTTTATAACCTCCATATGTGATAAAGTCAGTGACTTGATCATCAGTGAGTGAAACCAACAAAGCAGCCCTTTAAAGGTGACTCAGGCAGGGTACAGACCGCTGCCAGTAGGTCCGCGGGGGAGCCGGAGCCTTCACACGGCCCGACTCCCGCGTGGACCAAAAAAGAAGCTCCAAAATGGAGCTTCTTTT
>NW_024821643.1:0-1799 GCF_019175285.1 Sceloporus undulatus | reverse complement strand
CTGGACAAAATATTCCAAGTGAGGTATATCCTGGTGTTTGGTTCCATGACCCCTCCAGGATAACAACATCTATGGATGCTCAAGTCCCATTAAATATAATGGAAAAGGAAAATGGTGACTCTAGTACAAGATGGAAATTCAAGGTTCGCTATTGGGAATTTCTAATTTTTTTTGGAATATTTTCAAGCCATGGATGCTTGAATCCATGGATGAAATCAATCTGTGGATACAAGGGGCCGACTATATTGATATGAATTGATGGATATGAATTGATTTATTAATTTGATATGTATTGATTTAATATGTTTTGAAGGATCTGTAAACTATGCCCTATGAGGAGAACTATGCTTGAGAAATATGATTCTAGGCTGCATCAATACTGCATGTCCGTGTATTACGTGGGCGCGCCATATGCAACTTTCAGCATATGCTGAAAGCCACGTTGGAAGATCCCATTGCACGCCCCAGAAGTACTAAAAGGAACGGATCCCCACGTTAGTGGAGGGCGCACTGTACAAGTATCTTGTCTAGATCAAGGGAAGACATAGTACCACTCTATTCTGCTCTGGTCAAGCCCCACCTGGAATACTGTTTCTAGTTCTGGGTACCACAATTCAAATAGGATGTTGAGAAACTGGAGCATGTCCAAAGGAGGGCAACCAAAATGGTGAAGGGTCTGGAAACCATATCCTATGAGGAACGACTTAGGGAGCTATGGATGTTTAGTCTGGAGAAGAGAAGGTTAAGAGGCAATATGATAGTCCTGTTTAAATATTTGAAGGAATGTCATATTGAGGATGGAGCAAGCTTGTTTTCTGCTGCTCCAGGGAATAGGACCCAGAGCAATGGATGCAAACTAAGGGAAAAGAGATTCCAGCTCAACATTAGGAGGAACCTAACGCTTCCTTGGAGAGTGATGCAGTCTCCTGCTGTGGAGGTCCTTAAACAGAGGCTGGATAGCATCTGTCAGGGATGCTTTGATTGTGAGTTCCTGCATGGCATGGGCTTGGACTGGATGGCCCTTGTGGCCTCTTCCAGTTCTATAATTCTATTACTTTTCGTGATCTAGACACTATACTGCTATTGATTCCTGTTAAAATCGCATTGGCCCTTTTGGCTGCTGCATCACCCTCTTGGCTCACGTTCAACTTGTGGTCTTCTAGGACTCCTAGATACATTTTGCATGGATTCCCCCCCCCCCATCCTATATCTATGAATTCCCTGTCTTCCTGCCTAATTGCAGTACCTTACATTTCTCCCTGCTGAACTTCATGTTGTTAACTTTGGCTCGATTTTGGATAGATTACATTTTCTAATTTATTCAGGTCATTTTGAATTTTGATCCTCTCCTCTGGGGTATTACCTACTCCTCCTAATTTGGATTCATCTGCAAATTTCACAGGCATGTCCTCTATTCTTTCATCCAAGTCACTGATAAATATAGAGATAATACACCCAATACTTATGGAATTTGCATGCCTTTTTGCTTTTGTTCAGTCTGGACTTCCAGAAGCCAGAGGCTTATTCTTCCAAAGCATGTGTGAAAGTGTATGTGTGTGTGCAGGTACACATTTACACACAGACGTGTGTGTGTGCGCGCGCATACACGCATATGTATATGGGTCTTTGAAAAATAATTGAGATATTTTCCAAAGTAGGTCTGTCTGTGTGTGTCTGTGTATGTATATTTCTGTGTGCCAGTATGTCCACCAACATAACAATACTAACTTCCCCAGCAAACATCTGACAACACTGAAAAGGAACACTTTTCTTCCACCAACTCAGTGCTCCCAGGAACG
>NW_024821642.1:0-1799 GCF_019175285.1 Sceloporus undulatus | reverse complement strand
GGCTGATCTCAGTGCCAGTATTTCTCCAGAATCTAGAGTAGAGGCATCCAGAGCTTCCGTGGACTCTGTTAGACTGGATCACTTTGAGTCTGTAAGTACCGAGGATGTGGACAAGATTCTTCAAAGTGTTAGGAAGACAACATGCTCTCTTGATCCCTATCCTTCATGGTTGGCAGCTCAGGGGGGAACGGCTTTAACTTCTATGCTACGCCCTATAATTAATTCATCCTTCAGGGAAGGGCGTTTTCCATCTAGTTTAAAATCTGCAGTTGTCAAACCACTGCTAAAAAAGCCCTCCCTAGACCCCCTGATTTGGAATAATTATCGGCCTGTTTCGCTGCTGCCTTTTTTAGGGAAGGTGATCAAGAAGGCGGTTGCCTTCCAGCTTCAAGGGATCTTGGATGATACGGATTTTCTAGACCCATTTCAAACTGGCTTCGGGCGGGCTATGGAGTTGAGACTGCCATGGTCGCCCTAGTTGATGATCTCCGTCTGGGCATGGACAGGGGTAGCGTGTCCCTGTTAGTGCTTTTGGACATCTCAGCGGCTTTCGATACCATTGACCATGGTATCCTTCTGGAACGCCTGAGGGAGTTAGGTATCGGGGGCAATGCGCTCCAGTGGTTCCGTTCCTACCTCTCGGGTAGATTCAAGATGGTGCAGCTGGGGGACTGTCGCTCCAATAAGAGGGCCCTTACATCTGGTGTCCCTTAGGGAGCGATTTTGTCCCCCATGCTATTTAACATTTACATGAAGCCGCTGGGAGAGATCATCCAGAGACATGGGGCGCGGTGTTATCAGTACGCTGATGACACCCAAATATGTTTCTCTGTGTCTCCGACTGATACAGTGACTAGAGATGGCATCTCTCCTCTAAATGCCTGCTTGGAGTCAGTAATGGGCTGGATGAGGGAAAACAGACTCAGCCTGAATCCAGAGAAAATGGAAGTGCTTGTGATAGGTCCCCTGGCCCGGGGAAGGAGGTTTGTCCACCTATCCTGAAAGGGGTCATGCTCCCCTTGAAGGACTCAGTTCGCAGTCTGGGGGTGCTTCTGGATTCGTCACTCCACCTTACATCTCAGGTGGATGCGACGGTCAGGAGCACCTGTTACCAGCTTCGGCTGATACGCCAGCTGTGACTTGAGCCGGGGGGACCTTGAAACGGTGGTACATGCTCTGGTAACCTCTCGATTAGATTTCTGCAATGCGCTCTACATGGGGCAACCCTTGTGTCAAACCCGGAAGCTTCAATTGGTACAGAATATGGCAGCAAGGCTGGTCACTGGATGCTCCAGGACCTGCCATATAATACCCATTTTGCAAGATCTACGTTGGCTGCCTATTCGCTTCCGGGCGCAATACAAGGTGTTGGTTTTAACCTATAAAGCCCAAAATGGCTTGGGCCCAGGGTACTTGAAGGACTGCCTCTCCCCATATAGTCCGCCCCGCACTCTCAGATCAACCGAGCAGCATTTTTTGAGGGTTCCTAAGACGAGATATGTCTCGTCCGCGCAAAGGGCATTTTCTACCTCAGCCCCTCAGATTTGGAACTCGCTTCCCGAAGAGCTCCGCTCTGTCTCCTCTGTAGATCTATTCAGGAAAAATCCCAAGACCTTCCTTTTCCGACAAGTTTTCCCTCATGTGTCCTAATTCCTTCTTGTTCTCCCCCCAATACACAACTGTTTCTATCCAGCTAATTTTGTTGTCTTGTAAATAGTAATGTTTTTAACAATGTGCTGTATAGTGTGGGGGTTTTTTGGGATGGGGATATTTGTTGTTGAGGATATGTATTATGTTTT
>NW_024821641.1:0-1799 GCF_019175285.1 Sceloporus undulatus | reverse complement strand
GAAAATAAGAATGAGAATCAAGGAGTGGTTTGTGCTACTGTATGGCACAGGTCTTTTGGTGCACTGCTAGAACAACAACCCCTCCCCTAAGTTTACACCACATATTGAAAACACCAAATCAGAACATTGCTTTTCTTAGTGAGAGGGCTGGCCATATGTATGGATGCATGTGTGTATATGTGTGGGAGGGAGTAATTACAAATTAATGGATTTTATTTCAACCCAAACGAGACAGGAAACATAGCAAGGAAGGCCTGTCATGCATTGCTAAGCTTCAGAGTTCCTTATGGAGTTCATCATCCATAACCAGAGTCAGTGTTGCATTTAGATTACAGATCATTAGAATTTACAGCCCATTAGAAAAGTTATAGAATGTCATTTCTGCCATAGTTTTGAAAGCCGGCACATTTTTGTTCCAGCTACACGGACACTAATGCGGAAGGGGGTTGGAGATGGTGGGTAGGAAGGCTTGGTTTAGTATTAACACTTTTAGATGGCAAGTGAGAAGCTGTAGTGGGGTGGGGTATGGAATCTGCTTCCCAGATGCTCCCTGGCAAAAGGAATCAAGTAAAAAAGAGTTGATGTTGTCTTATTTTGCTCACCAAACTGGTCTAGAGAATGAGGAAAAATGCCATAGGTGTATAACTTTGTTTTTTAAAATGCTGTATTTAGCAGTAGAATAGGAGGAAATTCACTAGTTGTGGCACCTTCAAGACTAACTGAAAGACAGAAGTTGGTAACATGAGCTTTTGTAGATGTGAGCCTATTTCTTCAGATGCATTTGGTGGAGTGGAAAGCCAGGGACAGACCTAAATGTGCTTTCCACTCCACTGACAGCATTTGAGAAAGTAGGCTCAAGTCTATGATCTGTCCCTGGGCTTTCCTCTCCATCAAATGCATCTGAGGAAGTAAGCTTAAGTCTACAAAAGCTCATGCTACTAACTTTTTTCAGTCTCAAAGCTGCTCCAAAATCCCTTTGCATACTGATTTTCCAGACTAACAGGGCTATGCCATTGAACTCTACTTTCTTTGAATGAATTCTTTGAGTAAGGGGCTCTCCAGACTGAAAGGGTGGGCTGGAGGTGCCCAGTTTTCCTTCAGAGCAGCCAAACTGCACAGTGTCCCTCTGCTCCAAAAAGAACCTGGGGAAACTGGGTTCTTCTTGGGACGCCACGTGGCTGTCACGAGTGCACCAATGGCGCATTCTTGACATAATCGACGTGCAGTGACATCTACATGCTGCATGTCACTTATGTCACGATGGTTGCCCCCGTGTGGACGAGAGGCCACCATTACATTGCCGACGTGATGTGCTAGGGTTAGGGAGCATGCGGTTGGTGCACGCTTACTAACCCTAGAATTGTTGCCAGGACGCTTCTTCCTGCCAGTATGTACCGGGCCTAAGACAGCTGCTGCTTGCAATAGGTTCAGGGCAGGCACTGGTGAGATCTTGGAGGACAGAGCTGTGTCATTTGTTGTTTGTTCTGCTCCCCTGGAGCTTGTCTGTTCCCATGTGGATATAGTGGAAGATGCTGGGTTATTCCTAGGACTGCAGTAATATTCAAATGACAGTCCAGATATCTTCACTAAATGGTATGAGAAGGTAGTGCCATCTTAATGGTTATCTCGGGATCATAGAATCATAGAGTTGGAAGAGACCGCATGGGCCATCCAGTCCAACCCCCTGCCATGCAGGAAATCCAAATCAAAGCATCCCCAGCAGATGGCCATCTAGTCACTGCTTAAAGACCTCCAAGGAAGGAGACTCCACTACACTCCGAGGGAGCGTGTTCCACTGT
>NW_024821640.1:0-1799 GCF_019175285.1 Sceloporus undulatus | reverse complement strand
CCAACATTAGAGAAACAGAATCCTTTAATGAAAATGGTGTACACTTAGGCTTGCCATAACCCGGCTGCCCCCGTGAAATTCACGGATTGGAGTGTTTAAACCGTTTCCCGCCCGTTTTGCCCATTCAATCCCGGGTTCCTGCTGACTCCAGGCCAGATTTTAGCAATCTCCAGTCAAGACTTTCGACTGACAAGCTCTGCCTGCCTGGAAGAAGGCAGGATTGGCTCCTTTCCCCCATGGGACTCCCTTAGTCACGCCTCCCTCTCCTCCTCCTCAGCAGCCAAGATGTCTGCCTCCAGGGAGAAGGAGAAGCAGCATGGCAGGGAGGGGGTCTCCTGGTGTGGCAGCCTCCCTTGCCCCCCAGCCTCCCTCTTCCTCCCTCACCAAGACTCAGCACAAAGGCAAAAGGCAGAAGGCAAGGAGGCAGGCACCAGGGGCTCCCTTTCACGTTCGTTGCTTTGCCTTTCCTGCTCCTCCTTTGGGGCTTCTCTCTGCTCTGCGAGTGGCTGGCTATGGCTTCTGGGGAGAGGAGAAAAGGGGAAGGAGGAGGAGGGAGAAAAAGCCCCACGCCAGTCTCATTCCTCCATCTAAGGCAGCCTCCTCTTCTTCCTCCTCCTCCTCCTCCTTTTCTTCCCCCTTCTTCTTTTCTTTCCTCCTCCTTTCCCTGGAGGACCCAGCGGTTGTTGTGTCTTTGCCTGATCCTGCACTCCTATCCTTGCTTTTTATCCTTACTTTTTATAGACTGTCATTTGTTTATACTCTCCAATCTGCCTCTACATGAACCTATAAGGTGTTTTAAATTTGGATTTTGTCATTGTGCTGGCCATATGGCCATAATAATAATAATGTTGTTGTTGTTGTTGTTATTATTATTATTTCCTCCTCTTCTTCCTCCTCCCCTTCTTCTTCTTCTTCCCCTCTTCCTCCTCTTCTGTTGTAATTGTGTGCCCTCAACTCCTTTCTGACTTATGGCAGCCCTGCAGAGTTCCCTTGGCATAGTTTCTTCAAAGGAGGAGAGGCTTGCCTTTAAGAGGCTGAGAGAGTGTGACTTGCCCAAGATCTCTCACTGGCTTTGCATGGCCATTCTGGCTCCTCCAATTCTCTAGCCACCAAAGCCAGCCCCTCTTCTTCCCTCCTTCTTTTCTTTCCTCTTCCTCCTCTTCTGTTGTTATTGTTATTGCTATTGTTTGCCTTCAACTCCTTGCTGACTTATGGCAGCCCTGCCTGGATGTGGAAATTGTAGTTTGCAGAATGGCTGTGGCACCAGAGACTTAGAACTGAAAAGCACTTTGAGACCATAATAAGGCAAACCTATCCTGGGGTTTCTTGGCAAGATGTTATTCTGAAGAGGTTTGCTGCCTGACCTCTCATCTCTCCTTGAGGCTGAGAGAGTGGAGAGTAGGACTTGCCCATACTCTATTTGTTAATTCCAACCTTTTGGACCTTCTACTATTGTCATTATGATTCTTCACATGGTCAACCTTTCAGGATTACACTGATCAAGAATGTTCACACACATTAAAACATTCTATGCTAACAAATTGGACACACAAGTACAGTAACAGCCAAAATCTACTATGCAGTGATACCTGTATAGTACCAACCAAAATGCACAAAATATATCATGCAAGCTTTCAAAGCTCCACTGACATCTTCATCAGGCAAAAGTGTTAAAAATCCAACAGAAGCAAGAAAGAAAGAAAGAAAAAATGATAGTGTAAATGTGCTATGTGTGTGTGTGTTTTAGAATTTTGTGTGTGTGTGTGTGTGTGGTCAGAAAGGGAATTACATTCATGACA
>NW_024821639.1:0-1799 GCF_019175285.1 Sceloporus undulatus | reverse complement strand
ATTATTATTATTATTATTATTATTATTATTATTATTATTATTATTATTTACCATCTCTACATTGACATAGCACAATTATTATTCTTGGTTTAAACTACAACACTGTCAGGTATAAGTCCTACTAACTAATAGCAGATCTGATCCATTCAATGCAAAATAAAATTATAGGAATAATGTGAAGTCACTATGACTAAGCAGAAATGGGATAAATGCTTTCCCCCCTTCAAATCACTGTAGGAGTTCCAAAAAAAGGCTACTCTGTTTTGGAATTTTACAAAAAATAATTAACTTAATATTTGGAGAGGGAGAGTGGGATGGCATTGAATGACATGAAAAGTCCTGTTAAGCATACATCTGGGTTGTGGCTACCTGCTGGCTTTATTCCTTGTGTCTCTGACCTACCTCATTCCCTCCATCCTCAGTCGGGTCCCTTGCTTTATCAGGATCCCTGATTTCATGGAACATTTTACTCATAATCCAGTGAATATGAGTAGAATGTCCCTTTGTTCTAACACAGCAAAGTCAGTAAAGTTTAATTGAAATATGTGATAATGATGGTGAGATTTCAACATATGTAAAGAATGTATGCTTTGTGAGGATTATTATTATATAGCACACCATGCTTTGCGGGGATTATTATTATACAGTGCTGTAATATTCTTTATGGTGCATGTGGCTGCCATGCACACACGCCTTGCCGCCGTGTGCAAGAGCCCCATTCATTCTAATGGGGCTTGAGCATAGGTGAAATTTGCCTTACACGGGGCGGGGGGGGGGGTCCGGAACTGAATAAGGCGAGGTTCCACTGTACCAGTAAACCAACCAATGAAATTCACTAAAGCAGCATAAGTGTGTGTGTGATAAGATCATATTTTATTTTTTACCAGCCATCCAATTGATGAGACCCTCCTACGTTTCCCCTGATGGCCATTAAACAAATGACATCAAATAATCCCATTCAAACAAGCACTGTGAATGGAAAGAACTAGTGAGATTTTCCCTCCAAATTGCATGATATAGCTTCAAATGAGCAAAAATGTGTTCTTCTTTTCTGGTCATACCAGTTCTTTGGAACAGTAATCATTCAAACTCATTTTGGAAGAAAATGGAAACACATTGCTATCATGAAGGGAGAAAACATTCACGAGAATTTGCAGGTCTGCATTTGCAAATTATTTCTAAATATTTCTTGTATTTATACTTGGTTAATTATTGAGAAAAAATATTTGTAATGTATGATTTATTTCATAAAAGTGTTAAAGCACCACAAGATAGTTTAAGCACTACATGATAGAATAATGTTAAAAGAGGATAAAGTTGCAGACTAATGAAAATTTCATGAAATGGTTGTAAAGATTCTGGAAATAACCATCTTCTCAAGATCCTTCAAATTATAAGATCTAAAACTTTATGTTAGGTAAAATGTACATCAAAATCTTTGTGTTTCATAAGGACTTCCTGTCTTCCATGAATGGACTTATATTTAAAAACACTGGACATTATACCTGATCAATATATTATTGCTTCCTTCATGGTATTTTTTGTGATGGTATTTTTATGATTATTTTTAAATGGTTTAAATGATATTATTTTTGTATTATATAAAAAGTTTTTACTGTTTTGGATACATTATGAGTTAACTTAATTAGTAGTACATATATGCAATTTATAAGTTTAGCAAATATTTACGTTATTTCCTGGTTAGTCTTTAGTGCACACAGTAATAGTTGCTTGAAGATCACACTTATGTAATGTCATGGGTGAAGCCTGTTGCATAGGTCTTTCTCACCTTATTCACA
>NW_024821638.1:0-1799 GCF_019175285.1 Sceloporus undulatus | reverse complement strand
GGGGGTGGCTTTGAAACCCCCAAAGATTTCATGTGAAGGGAAGACACGATGGTGTGTCTGATGGATTGAAGCTTGGAGTGGAAGAATCTTTGAAAATAGAGCAAGGATCTGAGGCTGTATGGAATAGCTGAACACTTAATATTGTATTTAACAAGTTTAAGATCCTTTAAGCTCTGCAGCTTTATTTGTTTGGTCGGATGGCAGCAATCAACAAAGCTGGATGTAATAGGATTGTTTCACCTCCCCTCCCCATGCTACTGACTGTCAGAAGGGAAAATGGCCACTTGAAAAAGTTGCAAAGTGCTGTGAACAATTAGCTAATCCTCCCTGCCATAGCTTTTAAAAAGCTGGTGGATGCAGAACAAAAGGCTGCTAACGCTTCAATTTCAAGTGAGAGTTTGACATTGTAATGCAATGAACCCTAATTTGGAGAATCTCCACTGAGAGATGAAACATGCTTATAGTAGCATAAAGAGAGATACATTGCACTGAGAGGAGACAAGTCTACTTTAGCATAAAGTGAAATTACTGCCAGGGGGAAAGAAAGGCTTGTCCCTTGTGTGTGTGTGTGTGGTTTTTTTTCCCCCTTATAAATACATTTAAAGACAGAAATTGGAAGAACAAGAATATTAAACATTAGAGAAAGACTGCAACGGAATGAGGACGGGGGAGGAGCCGTCGTGATTAACACAGGTGCATTTTGAACTTGTCCTCTTGATATGTTTTGTGGAAGAATCATCTTCATGGGATTTTTTAGTTGCTAAGCTTCACTAAACATAGAGAAAGAGTTCGACGGACAGAGGACGGGGGAGGAGACGTCTGGATACATTAATTAATAGAAAATTAGCTTAACAGTTACTTCTGGATTGACTTCTGCTTCTAGATTGTAGAGACTTAAACAATTCGCTGGGTTCCAAGTTTGTCTCTCTTCCTTTATATCTCTACTCTGGAGAGTTTCATATAAATACAGAAATTGCAAGGGGGAAGACTTTTAATTTAAAGAAAGAGTGCGACGGATAGAGGACTGGGGAGGAGACACCGTGATCAGCACAAGGACATTAAATCTACATGATGGAACTTTACTAGTCTAATGATGTATGATATTGTGATCTATACATATATTAATTAAGGAATAATTAGGAAGGATCTCAAAACCTTCCTATTTCAGCAGGCATTCCCCGAATAAATATCCTGTGGGCCTCCCTCCTCTTCCGTGGCCGAGAGGTTGGGCTATGGGGCTTTTTACTGCTGTTTGTTTTGATTGTGTTTTTAACCATGTATGTTTTTTAATATGTTGTGAGCCGCCCTGATCGAAGGAAGGGCGGCATATAAATAAAACTTTTATTATTATTATTATTATTATTATTATTATTATTATTATTATTATTATTTTTGTGGTTGTGTTGGTTGTAAGGGGCAGTAAGAAGAAATGATTAACAATTTATAGAATATCTTGTTGGGGGTACTGTTTGGTTTGATTACCTATACTAAGGAAAGTATTACAGTACTATATTAAGACAGAAAATAATACTTGTTTATTTAAAATGGGTGGGAAATTTGTGAAGAAATCCTTTTAAATTTTTGGATATAATCTCCCCTCCTCGCTTGAACATTTAGAGTGTTCCTATATTGATGTTGTATTAAGTAAGTCAGAACTGTATAATAAGGGGAAGCTGATATAGAAATATTGAAGAGAAAGTAAAAATTACATATTTTTTTGGTTTAAAGATACATGCTGTGAAATTTTATAGTAGATACCATGTCGATAATTACTAGAACGGCATCTCAAAGAATGTTGG
>NW_024821637.1:0-1799 GCF_019175285.1 Sceloporus undulatus | reverse complement strand
TGGAGGTATGCTGTTTAAATGATGCACACATCCTAAGAGGCCAGAAGCCGCGCCAAAGCCACACTTCAGTCCTAAGGACTACAGCATAGTTTGGTGAAGCTTCTGGGCTCTTAAGATGTGTGTGTCATTTAAAAAGCATACCTCCAAAGTGACCCGAAGCAGCTGTATTTTGGCCTGTCTGTATGGGCCCAATGTTATGTGATTTACTACAGCCCAAGGAAATTATATAATAATCTAATCTCTGGGCCTCTCAAGACCAAGATCATTTAGGCTTGAGATGATCAACAAACAGCAATTGCCTGCCCTGTAACATTGGACAAATATTTTGAACAGCTGGAAAGTCACATATCAATTAGATACCTTCTGAAGAAGATTTTGAAAACATTTTTTTAAAGGAACAAATTAAACTTTTAATCTCCTCAAAATGATGGGCCCATCATTAAGAGTGTCCTGTCTCTGTGATTTTTTATGAGCTAATTAGAAGTTAGTTCTCTGGCTTCTTGCCTGTCTGTGCTTTTAAATGAAGGGATTCTTTTATTTTTGTTTTCATATTTTGACATGTTACCTTGACTATCTGGCAGAATTTTTGAAGTAAAATAGTCTAAATAAATAGACTGAGGGAGAAAAATGTGATGTAATGTAAACCAATAAATAGAATGAGAGGAGGAAATTGTGACCATATAAACTAATATGGAGTAGTATCTCCTGGGAATCCATGGTTTCCTTTTCCTCTACACATTCCTCAGCTGTTTTATGATTCCATCCAAGCTGACTGTTGACTTTGCTTTTGGAGCAC
Organism: Sceloporus undulatus; assembly: GCF_019175285.1. Lineage (NCBI taxonomy): Eukaryota > Metazoa > Chordata > Lepidosauria > Squamata > Phrynosomatidae > Sceloporus > Sceloporus undulatus. The sequence goes on along the minus strand of NW_024821637.1, from coordinate 1,003 downwards.
ACTAAGTCATCAGTGTAAGGGTGAAAGGGGAGACAACATGGTTTAATAAAACTATCTTTTCCTTTAGAGATGAGAACTCCTTTGCTATTTGCTACCTTATCAGCAACTCCCATTGTCAAAAAAACTGAAGCACATTCAAATCTGAAGAGTTATATCAACTCTTGATTAGCATCTTTATAGGGGCAACCAGCTGTGTGCATTTAAAAATACTGATAACTGTGTTAATTAAAATTTTAATTGTCTTTGTATAAATTGCCAAGGGCAGAAGTAAAAAAAATCATATATAGAATTCTTGTAGGTATGTTTCTCTTCTTTCCTTTTCTCCGTTTTTGTTTCTCTTTTCTTTTACAAACCTATTTGGTTCAACCAAAAGAGTACAAGAGCATCTCCTACAGGAACCTTTCCAGCCACGTATTGCTTTTCTTTGCCTTTTAAATTTGTTTCTTTCTTTTTTGTGTGCAGTGATTCTTTCTTCTGTTAATTTGTATGCACCCTGCATCGTGCACAGTAATTGTGTCTAGAGAATTAGAAAGGGATGGCTATTGCAGTGGTAATAGAATTACTATCAGTGTTCTATGCTAGTAAAAGGATTCTGAGTTTCAGTCAGAGGATTTAAAAATACATGCTGAAATGTATATTCAAGTCTATTCCCTCTCCTTGTGTTCCGTACAGCTAGTTCCTGGTTAAATTTTTGGAATAATGAGATTTCAGATTTGTGGAGTTAAAAACAGTACGAACACAAACATTTTGGTGACTGAGACACAACCCAATTGGTGCCTTCCTTCCCTGGTTTGAAAAATCTTCATGCTACAATTTAATCCTGCCCTTTTCTTTCCCAGGAGTGAGAACTGTTTGACTTTCCAGATGTTATCTTCTCAGCCCTAGCCAGCATATCCAGTGGAAAGGAATACTGGGAGATACACTTCAACAATGTGCTGCCCCATTTGTGGAACGCCATTTCCATGGAGGATGCAAATGTTGGTTTCTTTGTGGATCTTTGTAG
>NW_024821636.1:0-1799 GCF_019175285.1 Sceloporus undulatus | reverse complement strand
CTTCAAATTTGGAAAAAATGGAGAGATAAGTAAATGCACACACTCCTATTATAATATTTTTACTTGATGGGCATATGTATGAGCATGCATGACATTGGAGAGATCAAGCTGGCTTCCCTTTCCTTCTTCCCATGCGCCGCTTTGATGCACAGTAGGAGGAGGTTCCTGAAGGCAAAGCTGCACACACGTGAGTATGCATACATACACATGTAATACACTCCCTTACTCACAGTCATGGAGGATGCAGTTACCTCTGCTCTGGAACTGCTGCTATTGCTGCTGGTTATGCCAGCCAGCCATCCTGATCACCTGCCTGCCTCTCACCATTCTCTACACCTCTGACTCTATGCACACCAGCAGCAAAAGAAGGATGGAGAAAAGGAAGGGAGCCAGAGAGCGTTGAGCAAGGAGGAATACATATTGGGACTTGTTTGGCCAAGAAGACATGTATGTCACGGGGGTCTCTTCTTAGCCTTAACTTTTAGAATTCCTGGAGAAACCAGAGAGGAACCAGCCAAAGAGCAGAGGGCTGAAAGGTTGAGACAAGAGAGAGAGAGAGAGAGCAGGGAGACAAAGTCATGCTGTTGCTGCTTGGGCTGGCAGATGAGATGGAGCTCTCCCTTTCTCTTCCTTTTCCTCCACTTTCTCTCTTTCCACTTTTCAGTATGGGGTTGGGCTAACAGGTCTTGGGAAAGAAAAAGGAGAGGTGCTGGCCCTTGCAGACTCCATGTGAGGAGATCATGGACACCAGGGGCCCATGGACCATGTTAATAACCTCTGTCATAGCTGCTTACTTATCCTAAGTATTTATTACCACACAGGGATCCACATCTCTGTAAAGAATTAGGAAGGTGAACCCCATTCAACTTCCGCTTCCATTTATTTCCATTCAGTGTCAGGGGCCTGGAAAAAAAGTGATCTGTACTGCTTGCTATTATTTTGGGTACTAAAATATGAGAAAATGAGGAGAGGTGGAAAATACATTTGAGGAGGGTTTAGGTTTGTTCTACATGTTAGATTTCTGAAAATAAAAATGGCAACATGTCTCACTCCAAAATGTTCATCTTAAACATATATATTATCTGATGCTGTTGTTGCTTTAGGTTGCGTTAACTTCCAATTACACTTGTTTAGATTGCAACGTTATTCTTATTTCCAGTTTATTATTCAGCAGGAGTGACTGTTGAATTTTGGAGGCAGTGGGGTTGTGGCAAGGCTGTATGCATACTATGTCCATGTAACACGTTTCACTCCAAGCACTCCTGTATATATTTAGCCACAATTCTCCACACAATAATAATCATAGACAAGTCATTCTAGTTCAGGGATCATATCTACCACATCACTAGTAGTATAAGATGGAATCCTAAACACCTGCTGAAATTTTCTCTTCTAAACAACTATTAGGGATATGGGGGCCCTGTCTCTTATTCCAACCGGCAACTCTATGCTCATCTCCCTTCAGGTTCACCCCCTCCCACCCACCTCAGGTTCAAATAGACTATTTCCCCAACAAACATCAATATTCCATGGCTCCTGGAGAACATTGGAGCATGTTTAGGGCTGTTTAGGCTCTTTCTTTTCTTTTTTCAAAAAATCCCCTTTCTTTTAACTATAAACTAATATGCTTCTAGTCTATCACTGTAATTAATATAAATATACTTTTGCCTATGCTGGGAAATCTCTCAAGTGTACAAGACCACTTCAACTGAACTTTTGTAGGAACACACAACACAGTCCTCCTGACAGCACGGGATGAGGGCTTTCTCCCACTCTTTAGGGTGGTGGGGAAAGACAAC
>NW_024821635.1:0-1799 GCF_019175285.1 Sceloporus undulatus | reverse complement strand
TGAAGTCCCCGGTCCCATACAGTGATATGTATTGCAAGCAAAGAGACAATGTGTTTGCACCACAGTGCAACAGAATACTAAAATATTTAAAGTTACAGAACTAGTTATGATCCCTTTGTTTTAGAGGTTTATGATCCAAATCATAACATATAACCTAAACCTATTCAGCATTTTAAATTTCACTATTGTGTACCTGTTTTTAAAAAAAAAACACAAAAACTATCACTTGCCATAAACTGCAAATAAATTTTAAATAGGACAATACTTAAAAAACTGCTTTTTAAACACTCTAAAATTAACATGATAATATAAAACAAACCTCTTCTATTTGGCTTGCTTTACTTTTCTTGGCTTTCAAGGCTAATTGCTCATCTCTCCTAAAATCTTGCCAGAAAAAACTGAAATGCCTTCACAATCCTGCTACAAACACCAAATCACACATTTCACAATCCTTACAACTTTTTTCTTTAATCCGGCCAGGGCATTACAGATTTCATAGCAGGGACTGAGAAAGGTAGCGTGAAATACATTTTCCTCAACATCTTTCACCGTTTCTTATTCAATTTGGTATTGCTACTGAAAAACGCAGTGCTATTCTTCATGAAGCCATAGGAATACTAAAATAACATCCTTCAGCATGTAAGTTCTAGACTGTGAGAATGCTCCCATATCCCCTAGAGGATATAAGGGGGAGATATTATTTAAAATTATTTGTTTATTTGTTTTGCAGGTGCACATGTGGCCCTCCAAAGTCTTTTAGGATGCTAATAAGGCCCCCCTAGCCTTCCACAATTGCCCACCGTTGCCTGAATAATGGGTTAAATTCCCATTATCTCCAACCAGCATGGTCAATGTAAATCTTCCAATCAAGATACCTCGTTCCCAACTCTGGAGAACCTGAATGTGTTGTGTGAACTAGAACTCCTAAGTTTGTTCCCAAGCTGGGAAAAAGTACTGAACAGTACTGCTGTATGTGCACTGGATTAGTTTTAGAAAAGTGAAAGTGTTAAGGATGTTGTGCTACAGAGTTGGAAATGAGGAAGCGTAAGCTTTGAGGTTAAAAAGAACACAAGGAAGAGACTGTTTGGGGGTTGCACTGCAAAGGAAAATAAATGGATGGATTTTAGCAAGCAAGAGGCACTGTGGCTAAGAGTAGCAGATCTGGAGGACAAAAGAAATATATTAGGAACACAGTATTAAGGACTTATCCCTCATTCAACGGCAATAGCCATCTGAGAAGCAGTATGATGCACACTCTTTTTTTCTATGTGTTTTCTTGTTAATGTACACATGACCTAATTTAGCCAATAAACTTTTAATTTTCTCCATACAGAGAAGGGAGAGTGAAGGCCATCCAAACAGAAGGATATAAAATGGGTGTGAGAGGAAGAAGGAAAGGACAAGGAATCATTAGTGGATGGAAAGAATTTGGGGGCCTTCATAATTTGTACTATTTTGTGTGTATATTGTGTATGTTGTAAATGCACATCAACATACTTTATTTACTCTTCTGTTCTGCATCCCCCAAAGTAGCATAAAACCCATGTAGACTGTGAGCCCATGTGGGTAGTAAATATGCTTTTAATGTTATAAAACTGCTGTCTTAACCTCAAGTCCACAAGAAGAGGCACATCAAACCTCCTTTCCCACTAGCATCTCCCTGTAGTTTCACATGTAGGGAGCTGCCTGTGGATGGGGTAGGGGAGATGAACAGGGACGATCAGCTTGGAAACCATACATAACTGAAGACAATGACAAGAGCCAGGATGGGAACCAGAAGCTGCATTTTTAAGGACAGT
>NW_024821634.1:0-1799 GCF_019175285.1 Sceloporus undulatus | reverse complement strand
TAGAGATTCCTAGAGAGGACACTCTGCTAGGCCTTTGTAGCTCCTTCGCCGCAACTCTATGGTCAATGCCTGGCAGCTGCTGACCATAGAGTTGCACTGGAGGACCTAGAGATTCCTAGAGAGTATACACATATATATCCTTACCTGAGTTCTCCCTTCTTCCTCTCTTCCTCCTGGCGCTTCCTCTCCGCTTCCATCGCACCCAGCTCCCAGCGCTCCTTCATCAGCTCCTCTTCCTCGTTCTTCAGTTTGGCGGCCTGACAGAAGATATAGATACGACATTCAGTCCTAGAGAGGCTATGGCTTCGCTCCCAAACTGAGGGGAATGCGATCCGGGGTGGTGGGGGTTTGGCACAATGGCGTACCTCCTCCTCGCGCCACCGCAGCTCCTCCATCTGCCGCCGCAGGAAGTCCACCCGCTTCCTTTCTTTTTCCTTCCTCCGTTCCTCTTCCTCCTTCATTCGCTCCAGGGCCTCCCGGCGCCCCGCTTCGTATTTGTTCTCCGTGCGGACCTTCTCCTCGCGCTCAGCCGCATCTCGCTTGATTTCGGGAGGAGTAACGTAAAAAAAGTGTTAACTGATCTACTCTATGGCCGATCTCCTCGGTTCTCCGGCGCAAGCTCTTTTGAAAGACGGCCATAGAGTCTTGCTGGAGGACTGAAGGATTCGTAGAGAGGACATACTAGTCAAAGCCGCAAATGTGGAGGGACAACCGCTTTTAATTTTCCGCGGACGCAATAATTCCTAGAACGGATCCTTATTTACGTACCTGTTCTTTTTGTGTCTTCTGGTCTCCCCAAGCCTCCGCCACGTGCTTTTGGCACAGTTCAGACTCAACCTGGCGAAAAAGAGGAAGGAAGAGAAAAGAAGAATGAGAAAGAGAGGGAAAGGAGGAATGAGAGAAGGAAGGAAGAACAAGAAAGAGCAAAAGGAGAAATGAGAGAAAGAAGGGAGAAGGGAAGGAAGGAGAAGGGGAAAGGAAGAAGGAGAAAGAGGAAAAGGAGGAATGAGAGGAAGAAGGAGAAAGGAAAAGGAGGAATGAGAAAAAGAAGTGAGATGGAGAGGAAGAAGGGAGAAAAGAATAGGAAAAATGAGAAGAAGGAGCGGAAGGAGAAAGTAGGAAAAGGGGAAAGGAAGAGAAAGGAAAGGAAAAAAAGAGGGAGAAGGAGAAAGAGGGAAAGGAGGAAGAGGAAAAGGAGGGGGAGAGGAAGAAGGGGTAAGGAAGAATGAGAAAGAGGGAAAGGAGCAATGAGAGAAAGAAGGGAGGAGCGGAAGGAAAACGACGAGGAAAGGAAGCGAAAGAAAAGAAGGAGAAGGAAAAAGAGGAAAGGAGGAATGAGAGAAGGGAAAAAGAGAGGAAGGAGAAGTGGAAAGTAAGAAGGACAAAGGGGAAAAGGAGGAATAAGAAGGGAGGAGAGGAAGGAAAAAGAAGAAGAAAGGAAGCAAAAGAAAAGGGAGAAGGAGAAAGAGGGAAGGAGGAATGAGAAAACGAAGGGAAAAAGAAATGAAGGAGAAGAAAGGAAGAAGGAAAAAGGGGGAAAGGAGCAATGAGAGAAAGAAGGGAAAAGGAGAGGAAGGAAAAAGGAGACAAGGAAAGGAAGTGGAAGAAAAGGGAGAAGGGGAAAGAGGAAAAAGGAGGAATGAGAGGAGGAAGGAAAAAGGGAGAAGGAGAGGCAGAAGACTCATATCTCCTCTGCTCCCACCTCCCGGAGCTTTGCGCTATTATTCTTCCAGCGTTCATAAAGGAGGTCTTCGGCGACCTGCGTCAAAAAGACGGAAATGCAATTGAGTTGCGCTGGA
>NW_024821633.1:0-1799 GCF_019175285.1 Sceloporus undulatus | reverse complement strand
AGGCGAACACATACTTCAGCCTGGCCCACTGTTACAGAAGCTACTACAGTACTACCTCATCTAGGAGTTGGCTTCTTATTTTTTTTTACTTGCTAGTTGGGCACAGATACCTGAATCCAACCTAAGTATGCAGGTGGGACTCTGTGCTCCTCCAACTTTATATAAAAAAAATAAATAACATTTCAGACAAAGTGAATGAAATACATCTGTAAAATGCCTTGCTTGATTTAATCTGTTAGAATATTTTTTTACAATTCTGAATCTAACATTTGGGCTTCTTTCTAAATCCAAGATGGGACTGTATGCCCCTCAAAATCTACATGATCACTAAAAATACTAGATACAGGTTTCTTCAAGGCTTTTGCTTAATTTTACCCAATTATTATATTAAAGGAGGATTTAAGGAGGATCACTTTTTGTTAGATCTCACAGATATAGAGGAAGTTTCAGATACAGAAGTGTAACAAAAATAATAGTCAAATAGTGTTATAATGTTTTTTGTTTGAGAAACATTCTCAAATCTGCTATGCCTGATTTGAGTGAAGCTGTCTACTGGGTATCTGTCTTTTGTTACAACCTTTTCACTTGTCTAACAACAACAACAACAACATTTCTTATCCACCTCTCCCCATGGATTGACACGGGAGACAACAACAATTAACAGTCAAACAACACCAGTTAAAACACACCAATTCAAAAGGAGATGTACACACATCAAAACAATCCACATTTAAAATTCACAATTTATAAATCATCTGGGTAAACCTGCCAGAAGAGACTGGTCTTTAATATTCTTTTAAATTCAGGCTCTTAACTCTTATAAGAAACAAAGGGGTGAAACAGACCGTCCCAGTGCCATGGCAACCACACTCACGCAGCTCCAATCTGGCCCAGTGCTGCTATTTTAAACTGGTTTCTGAAAATGAGTGGTTTTTCTCCACTCCTTTTCAAGCTGGTTCTTCTGGGTTGGGGTGGCATCAGGATGGCTTCACACTGCATTCAGGCGTGTGTCATCTAAACGCCATGCCCCGAACATAGCCTGACTTTTGGCCCAGAGTGGCAGTCCTCACACTATTGGCTGCTGGTCCCTGATGAATTTCCAGGGAAGAAACGGTTGTAGCCAGTGGGCAGGAATATGGTGCCACACCTTGGCACATGGGGGAAGAACTAATGGACAGTCCCCTATATTAGATGGTTTGAGAAACAGTGCTGTGTATAAAACAGTTGGACTGAAAGATGAGACCTGAGTTCTAAACCCATTTTGTGAACCTATTTGTGTACTTGTGAACCCATTTTTGTCACTGGAGTTTATGGAAGCTAAGAGTGTCTTTTATTAATTATGGTTGTTCTTGAACTGAGATGATTTATCACTGTGGGGTCCAAACCACACTGCAGAAATAATCCAGTTTGAGGCCCCTTTAATTGCCCTGACTCGATGCTAGGCTTCTCTGTCACAGAGTTCTAGTGCCACAATAAACTACAGTTCCAAGGATTCCCTAGCATTGAGCCAGGGCAGTTAAAGTGGTCTCAAACTGGATTATTTCTGCAGTGTGTTTTGGACCTGGTTCAAAAATTGATAATCATGGTATTACAAAACTTGTGTGTTCTGTGGGGAGCTGCTACTCGGGCTAGTCTCAAAGCAGCCGACTGGAGGAATTTAACACAAAATACCTCTGCTGAAGGAATTTCAGTTACTGCCTTTTGTTACTGTATAACACTGTAATCAACTCAACATCTAGTTACTTGAAAGACTACCTTCTCCCTTATAGATTATTATTTATTATTATTAGATGCATTTG
>NW_024821632.1:0-1799 GCF_019175285.1 Sceloporus undulatus | reverse complement strand
CTAGCTAAAAATTCTAAATACCCCTTTCTGCAAATCCCAGGACTCTATATGATTGAACTATGAAAGTTAAAGTGAGATCATAGTGCTATCTTTGTGCAGTCTGAAATAACCCCTGGTCTCCTGTGACTCACCTTCTGAAACTCAAGCAGTAGAGACAAGAGATAAGAAATAGTCTTTGCAAATCAGGATACAGAGTCTGTTAGGATTAGAAATGCAAATATTCTAAAAAATGTTTTTTGTTAAAATTTTCCTCTGGACAAGATTATGAGAGGGTTCACCTCCCATTTCTCAGTTCTTCACACAGCAGAAACTTGCCTTTTTTCCCTTTCTACAAAGAATCCACCTATATACATGTGTGTGTGTGTGCGCGTGCATGCGTGCATACAAATACAATATATTTTTGCACAAAATATAGTGTTATGTACAAAATGCCCTTCTATGGAAGCAGTTTCTTTTGCAAAAATCATGTAACGTGAAAGCCATGAAAATATACAAACAATTCTCATAACACATCAAGAGATGTCAAGGGTAGAGAGACGCTTTCCCATCAATGATAAGAAACCTTGAAATATTATTTGTATTCGAAATTGGATTAGGGCAGAAGTCAGAGATATCTGATCGGAACAATCCAATGTAATGCCAGGGAGGCACAAAGTATTAATCAGATTTTATGATGATATTTTATACGTTTACTAATATCCAGGAAAGATGTCCCTTTTTCTTGTTGTCCTTTTTATTAGTTAACTATTTTAACTGCACACTAAATGTTGGGACGTTTTTGTCCGTTGTATTCTGTACCTTTTATTTTAATTGTTTTATGCATTTTGATAAGCTCGGTTTGTCATGGCTTTGGCTAGTACAATAAATGTTAACTTGACTTTAAAATATTCTACAAATTTTCCATTGATAGCACAATAACTAAGCGGTACATTTTCATAAAGCATATGAGTCAGTACTTCTGAAAACTGTCAAATGAACAGGAAGGCATCTATGGTGCCATCTTCTCTTGTCAGAATATTTTGGGGTGTCTCGAGAATATTCTTGCCCTGAATTCCTGCTGTATTCCCCCCACCTGCTCTCTTTTGCTGCAAGGTTTTGACCCTCACAGAGAAGGATAGTTGTCTGCCTTTCCATGTAGTCCCCATTTATCACTTGATGTCACTGCTGAGGTCAGAAGTGCCCAGCCATGTTATCTATGCTGGGCACATTGTTCTGACCTCAGAATGACTCATACTTGCAGCAGCAGCATTGGGCAGTTCACAGGGACCCTAACTTAAGGCAGCTGCATCATGTAAACAGAATGTAATGAGCCTGGGGGAAATTTTGGGTAAACCACCCATGTAGACAAGCCCACAGTCAGGATCTTGTTCTGGATCAAGCACGCAAGGGAAGTAATAGTGCCACTATATTCTGCTCTGGTCAGGCCCCACCTGGAATATTGAGTCCAGTTCTGGGCGCCACAATTCAAAAAGGACATTGAGAAACTGGAGCGTGTCCAAAGGAGGGCGACTAAAATGGTGAAAGGTCTGGAAACCATGCCCTATGAGGAACGCCTTAGGGAGCTGGGTATGTTTTGCCTGGAGAAAAGAAGGTTAAGAGGTGATATGATAGCCCTATTTAAATATTTGAAGGAATGTCATATTGAGGAGGGACAAGCTTGTTTTCTGCTGCTCCAGAGACTAGGACCCGGAGCAATGGATGCAAGCTGCAGGAAAAGAGATTCCACCTCAACATTAGGAAGAATTTCCTGACAGTAAGGGCTGTTCGACAGTGGAACACATTTCCTAGGAGTGTAGTGG
>NW_024821631.1:0-1799 GCF_019175285.1 Sceloporus undulatus | reverse complement strand
AACAGTAAAACAACAACAACAACAAAGGAGAGAAAACATCACTGAAAGAGGCCAAGTGTGGGGAATACTTGTTGAGATAAAGTTCATTTCACACCTGCCAAAAATCAATCTGTTCTCTCTTGTGTCCATCTGTTGAATGTCAGATGGCAAAGGTTGATACAGGAGCCCTTCCATAACACTACTAAGTTCCCATGGCAGGTTCTTATGGGTGGAGATACCTTAGCTCCAAGATGTTCAGGTATTTAAGGTTAAAACCAGCACCTTTAAGGGAGCTCACAGCCAACTGGTAACCAGCATTGGCAACTGGTCTCTTTAGTGTCAATGTGGTGGTGAATCCACTCTTGGTTTTAACCCAAATTTTAAGAATCTACCCAAAGTGCTGGACCTTGGCTCCAAAAGAGGTTCAGCACCTTGGATAACTCCTTTAAATTTCAGACTAAATCCCAAACTGGATTCACCACCTTGCTAACAAGAGAGGCATGAGATACCACTGGTAACTAGAGGAATAAGTGAAAAATTCAAGTAATATTCTATGATTTCCTGGTCCTGACTAGAGCTATGGAGTCCACATACTGTATCAACTGATGTCTCCAGGAATGGCCTACATACAGTGTATAACAGTGAAGCAACCTGAAAGTGACTAGGTCCATCTTCTCCAAATAATATTGCACCTGGCGTATCAAATGTAGTTATTAAACTTTAGTACCAGATTTACTGCTCCCAGAAAACACCCCACTCCTTGGTACGCCCAGAAAGAATAGATCCAGAAGTACTCCCAAGCTGTGAACTTGCTGCTTCAGGTGCAACACTGTCTATAATACATCCCTTGTAGTAAAAAGTTGCAAAACATTCTCTAGCTCTATCCAGGAACCTTGGTTGTGAACCCATTAGAGTGACAAATAGGGTAGGCAGCTCAAAATCGGTTATGACTCTAAAAGTAAAGAGAAGGATTACTAAAGGTGCTGAAAACATTGAACTTTGCTTGGTCATTATACAAGAACTGGTGCAAATTGATTAGTAGGACTGGTATGCATGTCTTATCTGGCTGCGCTCTATAAATCTCACTGTCAATGTCACTCTCACACTGTTTCTTTCTGAGCTCAATCTCATTCAGAGTTTGCAGAGTTCACTGAAGCTACTTTTCTGAAAAGTCATTTCAGTGCAGAATTATCATGTCTATGCCTTCATCTCCGTGCTCCAAACATTTGGCTTGCAACAGATTCTTGTTACCAAATCCACTTTGCCCACACACCTTGTTTACTTTTACTAGAACCAGGCAACTGGTGAGACATGAAAGAATTTTATTGGAGGCCAGATATGGTAGTACAGGTAAAGTCAGCCCTGCATATCCACAGATTCAAGCATCCATGGCTTAAAAATATTAATGAATACATAAAATACACAAAGAAAATCTTGATTTTGCCATTTTATATAAGGGACACCATTTCACTATCTATTTTATCTAATGGGACTTGAACATTCACAGATTTTGGTATCCATAGCGGGTCCTGGAACCAAACCTCAGTAGATACCAAGAGCCCACTGTATTGTGCATTTGAATATACTGATTCATCTAGGTTTCTTCCCCCTCTGACTGCACAGAACAATACTGATAGCATTGGGCTTTTGTGATGGAGGGAACAGAGGGATGTCCATGGTAGGAAATATTCCACCACACACAGTGGACAGTAAAAAGATTATGGGAGATATTACTTCACACCTCCATTGAACCTGAAATTTTGGTGGGATGCAAAGACTACCTGTCTTGGATGGAACTTGAATAGGTACAAAAGGGACAT
>NW_024821630.1:0-1799 GCF_019175285.1 Sceloporus undulatus | reverse complement strand
AATTAACCATGCCTCAGAAAGCAGTGTTAGTTGTTCCACCAGCTCTTTGGGAATCTGTAATACAGTTTAAAACAAACTGTATTTTTCCTAAGATGCTGGCTGCAGACAACCTTTTCAAATATTCATAACCTTTAAAAAAAAAGAACCCAAACACAGCCAAATGCCTTCTCTTCACTGAGAGCTATTGCTATTCCAAATTCGGGCCTGAGGCGCCTTGTATTATTAATTATCTGAGTTTCACTAAAGATCCATGTGTATATAAGAAGCAGTGTATTGGGGGCATTGTGGATTTACATTCTCAACAAAGAAGCTTTTAACTCTCTGGTTTTTCCCTGCCTCACTGCTTTGCTCGGAAAGGTCTGTTTCATTTTGGGAAAGAGGTGAAGAAAGTGACCAACATCCCAACACTTGTGTCACACTCGTAGTACTACTTGGCTCTCCTTAGTGAATGCTGGGAGTGTTTCGCCTGCTTTTCAGCATGTAGTTGATGCAAACCCAGCCGACCCAGACATTTAACTGCCAGCCATGCACTGTCCCTTTGCAGATTTTCTTTTTTAATTCTCTGCTTTTTCTTAAATGGTAAATGTGTTCTTCAACTTTTACTTTTCTTCTCTCTCCAAGCTTCCACAAGTTTTCCTTTTTTCCTTTTGGTCCCTTTCACATTGTGCAGTTACAGCAATTCAATGCCCTTTTAAATGTTATGCATTTATCCCACAGAATATTGGGATTTATGCTTTGGGGAAGTGCTACAACTCTTTGGCAGGAAATTCTAAATCCCTCACCAAGCTACTAATCCCAAAATTCCATAGGATGGAACTATTGCAGTTACAATGAAATTAGAGTGCTACATTTGTGTAGTGTTAATGAAACCTCTGTCTCCTCTGTCCTTTTGTTCTATAATTCCTGTCACCCTAGTTAGCATTGCCGATGATAAAAGATATCTGTAGTATGGCTATAGTCTATGAGAGAGATCCCTAATGATCAAGGGGAAAGATGGCTGAAACTGGGCAAAGGAGTCTCAAGTTCAAATTTCTTTGCTGTTGTTGTGTGCCTTCAGGTAGCTTCCAATTTATGGTGACCCTAAGAAGAACGTATGACAGGATTTTCTTGGTAAGATTTGTTCAGAGGGCATTTGCTGAGAAAGTCTGCGAGAGTGTGGTTTGCCCAAGGTCACCCATTGGGTTTCCAGGGCTGAGTGAGAATTTGAACCCTGATCTCCTGAAGCCTTAGCCTAGCACTCAAACCACCACACTAAGCTGGCCCTCGTTCCTGTACATGCATAAAGATCATTGGACGGCCTTGAGCAAGAACAAACTCCTGTGCGGGGTGACTGTAATGATAAAATGTTAGTTACTGGTACACATCTCTCCTTACCTAAGCATAGCTCCTGTGATAACCTTGTTTCTTCTTCCTTTCTCTGTGTCTCACAGCCCAGGTGGGAAAAACCTCGCTGATCATGGCCCTGGTGGGCGAAGAATTCCCTGAAGAGGTGAGTGGATGGTGGCTCTTGCCATGAGCGCATCAGTATGAGATCTGCAACTGTAAACATGTGACTGATATTTTCTAATTAAGATATTCAAATTTTCCTACCATCACCTCCATGTTTATCTCAATCTTCTCTGCTCCTTGGTCCAAAGTCCACAAATTCCCTTGCCAGACTGCTCCCTTGCCTACCAAACAGAACCCAGTCCATTGGGTGTCCTGGAGAAGTCCACTCACTTAGGCCTGTTACAGACAGCCAAAATAAAGCTGCTTCGAGTCACAGTGGAGGTATGGTGTTTCAATTATGCATGCGTCCT
>NW_024821629.1:0-1800 GCF_019175285.1 Sceloporus undulatus | reverse complement strand
CCCCCCCCCCCGCCCACCTAACCTGCACTGGTCCTTCACCGAGAACCTGGCGGGCAGGGCCTGAGCCCACACCGCGTCTCCTTCAGGCCCAAGCCAGGTCTCGGTAATGCAAGCCAGATCACACTTTTGATCCTCCAACATATCGTGGAGAATGTGGGTCTTGTTGTTAACTGATCTGGCATTGCACAGGAGCAGCGACAGGGTTTGTGGCACGGATGGAGCGACCCTCAGGTCCCTGAGATTGGGATAGGGACAGGAAGGAGGGATAGATATGATGCATCGATCTCTCCTTCCCCTGGAACGTAAGTCCCTTCTCCCACCGACATATCTCCCCTTGCCCCACACTACCTCAATTGGAGCTCCGCTCGTGGTGATGATGTCCCTTCCCACCCCGGCCCATGCATCCCCCGCATCCACCACCTCCCCCCATCCCTCTATGGCCATTTAAAGAGCAGAGGTTAGCCACCCCAGGCATCCTCTGCTCTCGGGCTAACCCAAGCCTCCCTAACCCAATAAAAGCTGCACAACTGCGCAGTTCCGCAGCAGCGGTGCTCCCCAGTCCGTGGGCGGCACTCCCGGGGCAGTGCACAGATGCGCACCTCCGACACCCCGGGAGACGGCCGCCCGGCAGAAGACGCAGCCCTGGCAGCAACGGTGGTGGTCCGGCGAGGAGGCAGGAGGGGGCGTGTCAGGGAGGGTCCGGTTTCCCGGCGTTTATACCCGCCGCTCTCACCTGGCGGGCTCCTCCCTGGCTTCCCCCCAGGTGTCCCTTAAAGGCCCCACACACAAACTGGCCGCCAAACGCCAAAGCCAGAGGGTACCAAGAGTCAAAAGAGTCCCACTGCGGTGCTCCCCAGTCCGTGGGCGGCACTCCCGGGGCGGTGCACAGATGCGCACCTCCGACACCCTGGGAGGAGGCCGCCCGGCAGAAGACGCAGCCCTGGCAGCGACGGTGGTGGTCCGGCGAGGAGGCAGGAGGGGGCGTTAATGGAGAGCTACTGAGAACACAGATGACTTCCAGCTGTATATGCATAGCTCTAATCAACTTTAGAGTCTTAATAAGGCTAGCTTTGTAGTGAACTCTCTCTCTCTCTCTCCTTCTTCTGCTCACTCTATTCTCAGCCTCCTTTTCTGTTGCATTATACTTGTGTTATTTGCTTGTATTATATAGTTTGTTGTGGTGGAAATTCCTTGTTGAAATATAAAAACTATAGAAAGACGGAGTCACCTTTGTCAGCCAGAGAGATGGTTTTTGAAATAAAGGCTTAGAGTTTAGAAAAACTAGAGCAAAGGAGTAACTAGTGCATCTTGACCTAGATGGAAGCTGGCACCAGTAGAAAGACATAACATAAACTACTGAGATAAGGATACATAGTTGACATTCAGAAGCAAGGTTAGGATGAATTCCACTGAATTCCTACAGGAGGGGGTAAGGAGTGATGATGCAGTTATAATGTATGCATGTATTTCTGTTCTGATTGTAAGAATTCTATATGTTTAAACTGTAATTAGCCAATCAGGTGTATTGAAACTTCTTTGTCTTGAATAATATATAAAGAGCCATTTTGTCTTGTTCGGGGTTCTCAGCTTTTTGGAACTTGAATTCCACTGAGTTCAATGTTTTCCTTTGTCGACAACTGGAAATAAACTTATGGATTTTCATGGTCCTCTTGCGAATTCCTATTGATCTGCAAATCCTAGAAATCTAAGTTTCCTGAAATTTCTGTTACATATTATGTTACGTATATTGTTCGTTACCCTTTTAAAGCATTTATAGATAAAGCCTTATTTATAGTGCTT
>NW_024821628.1:0-1800 GCF_019175285.1 Sceloporus undulatus | reverse complement strand
AAAGGACTATGTTTGCAATTTGGAGGTGCTCCTGGATCCTTTGCTCCGGATGTCAGCTCAGATAGATGCGACGACAAGTTGTGCCTGTTATCAGCTTCGTTTTTTCAAAGTTGTGGTTTCTTCCAACCTTCCATTATACGTCACTTCTTTTCCTTTCTTTTACTATGATACGCCAGCTGTGCCCTTTCCTGGAACCTGAAGACCTAAAAACTTTGGTGCACTTGCTGGTAAGCTCACGTCTTGACTTCTGCAATGCGATCTACAAAGGGCTTCCCTTGCACCAACTCTGGAAACTAATCCAAAATATGGCAGCCAGAGTGGTCACTGGAAGATCTAGAGGTGACCATATTAAGCCTATACTAACGTCTCTTCACTGGCTGCCCATTAATTTCCGGGGACAGTACAAGGTGTTGGTTATAACCTTCAAAGCCCTTCATGGCTTGGGTCCAGCTTACTTACAGGATCACCTTCTCCCATACAATCCACCCCAAACATTAAAGACCTCTGGTAAAAACTTACTGCAGCCAGCAAAAATTAGGCTCTCTGCTGTTACCCAGAGTACCTTCTCTTCGGCTTACTATAGGGAAAGGTTCACTTGTGGGGAGATTGTATACAATCCGGTTAAAACATGAGATGGAATTTGAGGTGGTTAAAGAAAACATGGTTCAATGGCCAAGAAATCCAGGACACAATATTGAGATGGAAGAATGGGAGTTAACTTGGGAAAGGAGGATAACATACACAGCTTCCCAAGCCCTAAGGGAAAACGATTGCAAAGTACTTTTTCCGATAGTATTTGAAACCTGAAATAATACATAAAATATCTTAGAATAGTTCAAATAGATGCTGGATGTGCGGAAATGAAAAGGACACATTTTCCTGTCCCTGGTGGTTCTGTGTAAATGTGAAAGAATACTGGCATAAAGTACATTGTATAATATCTCAAATGTTACAAGTGAACCTAAAATAGGAACATTGGGTCTTACCTGTGAGATGTTCATTTTCAGTGATGTAGGTGGGAATATCCTATAATATGGCTTGATTCCATCTCTTGCTCCGAAATAGGCAGGAAAAACAGACTTGAAGGAGTCGATGCCACCAGAAGGAGCAACCCTCAGTCAATATTATAGCCAAGGATAGAAAACAGAGAGCATTCAATGCAAATATAAGTATCATCAATAGAAACTATCAACCAGCTTTGCAGCAGAGCCAAGGGAAACTGCCTCCTCAGTTCTGGGTGGGGAGGATATTCCCACCTCCATCGTTGAAAATGAACATCTCACAGGTAAGACCCAGTGTCCTTTTTCCAGCGATGGAGGTGGAAACATCCTGTAACATGGGACTTACCAAAGCTCCCCGACCAACGGGTTCAGTGAACAGAGGCATGTCACTTATGTGAGAGCCACAAGATGTGTCTTCCAGAGGAAGCCTCTTTGATTCAAGGCCACCCAACAATGGTGGCATGTAAATGTGGAAGATGAAGGCCATGTCATGTCCTACATTTATCATAGATGGATGTGATGCTTGGTAGTGCAGAGGAAGTAGCTGCACTGTAAATGGAGTGATCAACAACTGATCCCAACAGAGATATTCCAGTCTTCTTATTGCATGTTAAAATGCATCCAAGACAAGCCACAATTTTATCAAAGCCTTGTTTTGATTGTGAGAAAAAGGAGTTGAAATCATTTCTTGAACCAAGTTATTAGAAATGTTGGTTTTGTCATCAGTGACCTGGATTGGGTCAGTCCTTTGGTTCACATGAACCTTCAATGTTAACTTGTCAATCTGAATCAGAATTGA
>NW_024821627.1:0-1800 GCF_019175285.1 Sceloporus undulatus | reverse complement strand
ATAGATAGATAGATAGATAGATAGATAGATAGATAGATAGATAGATATTGTGATAGCAGAATCCTTGTGGATGACATGGCAAGGGTGGAAGTGTTCTTTTCTTGTCCCTTCATGGATTTCTTCTTTTCCCACTGGCAGGAACTGAAGGACAAAATGACAGAGTTGATGCCGCTTATCCCTGTGCTGGACCAGTATAAGTCAGACACCCGCACCATCGTGCAGCTCAAAGAGGAAGTGAGGAATCTTTCTGGGAGTCTGCTGCAGATCCAGGAAGAAATGGGTGCCTATGACTATGAGGAACTCCAGCAGCGTGTGCTGATCCTAGAGGCCCGCCTCCATGCTTGTATGCAGAAGCTAGGTGGGAAATCCAATGGCTCCTTCTCTCCTTTCTTCTCTATTATTATAGCATATCTGTGTTCAAGGTTCCTGTTGACTTCATGGGGCCCTGGTTCTGAGAGAAATCCTCCGTTCCATCCACAGTTGGATAGTTCTTCAAGATCACACTGACTACTTTATCTTGCCCAATGGGGCAGCCACCCCCATAAAAAACAAAATATTGTTTTGGAAAATAGCAAAATATCATGAAGTAACATCACTTCCATGAGGCACTGTAACCAAGATAATAAAGAGAATGCTCAAAGCTTTCTGTGGGCAGCCGAGTACTATCTGAAGCAGCACTGGTAGGGGTGGGAATTGATGTTGTAGAGCTAAAACAAAATTGGCCCAAATTCTCAGCCATCTCATCTTTAAAGTAAGCCCACCTCATCTGAAAACCCTTTAAATTTAAATCCCACCCCCACTGACAAACACACGCGCGCGCACAAACACATATGCACTCACACCTCTCCCCAACTTTGCCAAGGTATCAATGGTTCTGGGAAAAGCAGACTGAGGGATGTTTAGCCTTGCCTGAGTAAAATCCAATTTATGTGAGGGGCAAAATGTTTCTTGCTCATCATGTTAGTCATGATTCATTTCCAAGCAGGCCTACCAATGGACTTAGCAATGAGATCAGAAACATTGGATGAGACAAGGAGCTGAGTGAGGCTGGCTTCCTGTTAGTGGTATATGCAGGCATAGGGCCAGTTTAAGTCTGCATACGTCATTCTTTTGTCATTGTCAAGGTCATAATTTCCTTCATCTCTATACATAATGCAGCCCCTCCCCTGACTTTACTGCAGAGCTATGGCAGCCCCATCCATGGCTATTCAGTGGCTGGTGAAGAGCAGGGGAGATCAGAAAATCGCCTGGCTATATCCCCATAACCTGGTGCAAAATGATTACATCATCCATTGAGACTTCTGGAGGATCCTGGCAAACTTCAGTGGATGATACAGTGGACCCTTGTTAAACGCTGGGGTTTGGTTCCAAGATTCCCTGTGAATAACAAAATCCGTGGATGCTCAAGTCCCTTTATTTATTTATTTATTTATTTAGTGCTGTAGATTTGCACAGTGCTGTACATAAAACAATAAATATATAAGAGTAAGCCGGCCTATGGCGTACAATCTAAGAAATAATAGGATAATACATATAAAATACAAAGCAATATAGGAAATGGTTCAATAAAACAGGCAACAAAAGAACATCAAATAGCAAATGATAATCACGCAATGCTTGGGAACGCTTCTCTGAATAGGGTGGTCTTCAACTCCGTTTTGAAGCTGGTTAAAGAAATGATGGCTCTTGCTCGCAGGGGAAGAAGTTTCCAGGAGTGAGGGGCAGCAAGTGAAAAGGGGCGAATCCGAGATGGGGCAGAGGGAATCCTGGGCTGGGACAGCAGACCTTGACTACCAGAAC
>NW_024821626.1:0-1800 GCF_019175285.1 Sceloporus undulatus | reverse complement strand
AAATTAGGATGTAGGCTATTTTTATCCTTTGGTAAGATGGTGTTTTCTGTCTAAACCTGCAGAAGAAGGGAAGAAACAAACATTAATGACACAATTTTAATAATACATTTTCTGAGACAAGAGTGCCTATCGTCAAATAACCTTCTTGTAATGCAGTAGCCTCATATGTCTCTTGCAGTATCACAGCAAGAGGGAGAGGTCATAAAAATTGTTATTGTGTGTTTGCAAAGTGTTCTGTAATACTGCCATTGGTCATTTGTATTTTATCTTAACCTTTAGTGCTAGATACTTTTAAGTTCAATTTGTAATGGAAAGCAGAGTATATCTGATAATTAAAATAATAAATTAATAGTGAATATTCATTCCTAATTGCACAGAACTTGGAAAAATATTTTTGGACTACAATTCTCAAAATTCCCTAGCTCACATTGGTGTTGAGCAAACTGGGGATGGATTCTGGGAGCTATAGTCACCCTGCCCCCTAAAAAAAAAATATCCCCAAGGTTTGTAACCATTGTATATTACAGATCACATATTCTAAGCCTAACAATCTTAAGATGGTTGTTCTTGTTAATTGCCCTTGAGTTGACTTTCACTCATGGTGACTGTGTGGATGAGATATCTCCAAGACTCCCAGTCCTCCAGTGCTCTGCTCAAGTCCTGCAGACTCCTGCCCATGACCTCCCTAATTGAGTCCAGCCATCTGAAATCTTCTTCGTTTTCTTCTATCTCCAACCTTTCCAAACATTACTGTCTTTTCTAATGAGTCATGTCTTTTTCTACTACCCCCTACCTTTCCTAGCATTATTGTCTTTTCTAACAAGTCATGCCTTGTCATGATGTGGCCAAAATACAACAGCCTCCAGCCTTCTCTGAAGGTGCCAGCCACAGATGCAGGCAAAACATCAGGGATGAACTCTTCTAGAACATGGCCACATAGACTGAAAAACCCACAAAAAACTACAACAGCCTCAATTTGGGTATTTTAGGCTTGGATATATTTGGGAACCCATTTGTTTGTTTTACTGGCAACCCATGGAATTTTTAGCACTCCTCTTGAGCACCACATCTCAAATGAGTTGATTTCCCTTTTATCTGCTTTCTTCACTGCCCAGCTCCCACATCTATACATAGTGATGGGGAATGCCATGACTTGGATAGAATCATAGAATCATAGAATTGGAAGAGACCACAAGGGCCATCCAGTCCAACTCCCTGCCATGCAGGAATTCTAAATCAAAGCATCCCTGACAGATGGCCATCCAGCCTCTGTTTAAAGACCTCCAAGGAGGGAGACTCCACCACTCTCCAAAGGAGTCTGTTCCACTGTCAAACAGCCCTTACTGTCAGGAAGTTCCTTCTAATGTTGAGGTGGAATCTTTTCCCCTGGAGCTTGCATCCATTGTTCCATGTTCTAGTCTCTGGAGCAGCAGGAAATAAGCTTGCTCCCTCCTCAATATGACATCCCTTCAAGTATTTAAACAGGGCTATGATACTGAAGATTTAAATCAAGGTATTTTGAAAATTGTACTTCAAGAGAGTACACTACAGCTCTCTAGCATATAAATCTGAGTACCACATTAAACTATAAACTGTAACATTCCTCAGGATGGCACCATGATACTTAACGTGGCATCACACTGATATAACTTAGGATTCAGTCACTTGGGAGTTGCACTACATTTGATTGTTCTGATGAGAAATTTGTACACAGGACAAGAGGCCACTGTTAGAACAGAACATTGAGAAACACAATGGTTCCCAAGTGGCAAATGGGGTCAGGCAAGGTTGCATTTTTTT
>NW_024821625.1:0-1800 GCF_019175285.1 Sceloporus undulatus | reverse complement strand
CGGAGCCACCCAAGATCAGGATGCTCGGCCCCTTCTCTGCTGCTAAATTTAAATGGTTTTTGCTTCTAGAACACTGCCATCAAAAACAGCACATTAAATACAGTACTTCCATAGTTTCATAACAGAAGTCAAGAATTCTATGGATACAAATTAAAATTTAACATGAGGAAAGACATCATCACACCCTTTACACATCTGTGAAGGCCTCTTCTCCTATACAATGCCGTTTTAACTTTTCTACATTTTGTTGAGTTTTAGAACTTGGAAGTGAAATGGTTTTAAATGCACTGTAACAACTTCATATACACAAGGTACTCAGTACTGGGAAGATACAAAATGATTTTACTGGGGCACTAAAGTTTAGTAAACAAAAATAAATTGGCACCTGTTGGTTACACAAATATTCACATCCCATCTCAGTTAATACAGGCAAAATCATAATTGACAACAGTTATAACTGATAATTAATCAGGTAAACTTGAAAAGTAAGGAAGTTCTGTTTGAAATGTGTAGTTTTTTTACTGTTTAGAATAGGAATTTATGTTTAGTAAGGTTGTATGTTTTGTATTGTTGTATGTGTGTTATGGATGTTATGATTTTATGTTTTACAATAAAAATCTAATAAAAAAATAACTGCAAGTTTTCTTGGGTAAAGTTTTGTGCATCTGGGTCATGCATTTTTGCCCATTCTAAAATTGTAAAGCCAGCTACACCTCTTTCTTTTCTCTGTGAACCCCATCCTTCCCATGGCTCGCCACATTTCTCCTAACCTGATCCCCATCCGGCCTCTCCCTGTCTCCCTGCTTCCCCTCCTCTGTTCCCTCTGGAACTGCCGCTCTGCTGCCCCTAAAGCAGCAGCAATTCATGACCTCTTTCTCTCTAAATCCTTTAACCTCCTCGCTCTCACCGAAACCTACCTCCCAGCCCGATACTGCAACCTCCACTGCCCTTTCCTTTGGTGGTCTCTCCTTCACGCACACATGCCATCCTGAGGGTCAAGGAGGAGGGGTTGGTATCTTGCTATCTAACTCCTGCCAGTTTCAAGTTCTATCTTTCCCCCCCAGCTATCATTTCTCTTCCTTTGAGTTTCATCCTATTAGACTCTTTTCTCCTCTACAGCTCCGGGTTGCAGTCATCTATCGCCCTCCTGGTTCTGCCACCCAGTTCCTCTCAGACTTCAAATCATGGCTGACTTTCTTTCTTTCAGATTCAGTCCCCACTCTGATCCTAGGTGACTTTAATATCCACGTTGACGATTCCAATAACCCTACAACATCTCGCTTTAACTCTCTCCTAGCTTCTTTCGGCCTCCAACCACATTCCAACTCTTCAACTCATTCTCTTGGTCACTGTCTTGACCTGGTTCTTGCTGCAAACTGCGCCATTTCTGACTACCTGACACTTGACTTTCCACTATCTGATCATCATTTAATCTTCTTTGCTCTTACTTATATTCCTCCTCCTCGCCATACTATTCAACGCCATTTTCGTGATCTTCAATCTGTCGACTCTTACCATCTTGGTCTGACCCTGGATTCATCTCTCTCTTCCCTAAATCTCGGGGATTCTGCTGATTCAGCTATGTCTTTATTTAACTCCACTCTTTCCTCAACTCTTGACCATTTTGCCCCTGTCTCTGTAAGCACTTCTTCCTCTAAGACTAGACCTCAGCCCTGGCTTACCCCCAACATTAAGTTTCTCCGGTCCTGCTCTAGAGCGGCCGAACGTCTTTGGAGACGTCCAAAGAGTGGGCTGATTTTATCCATTTCAAATTTGTTCTTTCTTCCTTCTCACGCGCCC
>NW_024821624.1:0-1800 GCF_019175285.1 Sceloporus undulatus | reverse complement strand
TGACCTCCATTTGGCTGCAGAGCGTTCTTGCGGCCATGGGGTTGCTGTGGCAATGATCCGGAAGAGAAAGGGACAGCCTCTGGCCACCCCTTTCTTCTAATCTGTACTAAGCCATTGTTATTATTATTAAGATTTATTTCTAAAGCATTCCTTCTTTGGAGATCTTTAAACAAAGACTGGATGACGATCTGTTGGGGGTGCTTTGAATGTGTATTCCTGCATGGCCAGGGGTTTAACTGGATGGCCCTTGTTGCCTATTCCAACTCTATGATTCCATAATTCTAAAGAGGAAACATAGCACCATGACAATGTAGTATGAAAGGGCCCTCAGTCTTCACAGGAAGGGCAGTGGAATCAAGTTCCTTACCCACAGAGGCCACATTCTCATAATTCGTCATCATCACATCGCTGTACAGAAGTCTCTGCTTCTTTGTCAAGAGTCTCCATTCCTCCTTGGTGAAATATACTGCCACATCTGCAAAAGTCACCTGCAATAGAAAATAGCCCTCATCCAGAGAGTGACTAATAAAAGGGGAGGAAAGCGCATGGTGAATCCCAAATATTATTTCATTACTTCAGAATTCAGCACAGGAAACAAACTTTAAATAATGTTAGCAGGCAAAAAGCTACTGCCTTTGAAATCCAGTTTGTCTCGAATCATTTGTGAGGCTACAAGCCCCTCTGTTTGGAAGAGAAAACTGAATTTCTCAGGCAGCCTCCATGATTTTGCACAGGAAAACTTGTAGGTGTTGATAAGGTAAAACATGCCAATGCTGTCCCAATTTAAAAGATATTTTAAAACTTTTGTTGGAGGTAGCAACCTCAAATAGTACAGGTCCCATCCATTGGCCTTCTCTTTATCATTCTCCCGTGAAGCCTAACATATAACATATCAGATATCATGGATTTGGGATAATACTGCTATATGGCCAACATGGCTCCCCATGGATATGTCAATTGCATAGGTGTGTGTGTGTGTTTGTTTGTGTAGGATAAAATCTGGGAAGCAAAGCTCTGAGTTTCTGACATTCTCTGGGTGTCAATAGGAAGGTCTTTTCACATCATCCTGTTTCCCATCCATTTCTACCTGGGTTCACCCCACTCTATTTTCTTCCAGAGCCCCCCAGCTCTCTCTCCCCTCCAAGGGACTGACTGGGTCTGTGGCCTTCAAGTATGCCTCCTTTGGAGGAAATGGTGAGCTAACAGGGAGGCCTGGAGGACAAACTCCGCCAGAGCTGGAGAACCATGGTGGCTGCATTACTGGCTCTGGTCGAAGGTGGGGCAGCCCTTGCGGAGGGCGAGGAATGCCTGGAAAAGACACCCCAGCCCCACCATCACCAGACACATGGAGGTTAGAAGTCAGGTGCTCTGCCTTCCCTGAGGCCATCTCAGTAGCAAGAGCCCCACAGAGTGAGAGTCCAAAAGTACAGGGGGCTACCTGGGTCTCGGACATTTCCTATCCCTTCTTGTTCCTCCCAGGAATGGTCTTGTGCAGTTGCTTGCATGGCCAGAGGAATGTAGCCCATAGCAATGTGTTGTGGCTGGGAAGACCCGTTTCCGTCCCACTGACCACTGGGGCTGAGCTCTAAGGGGGTGAAAGGAGATGGTCAGGGGGCTGTTGCCAGAGGAAGGGGCACAGACCAGGTTCAATGCTGCAATATCTTTCACACAGTTGGTCTCAAGGGTGCTGCAAAATCCCTCTGCACACAATCACTACATCTTATAACCCATATACAGTGGTGCCTCGGGTTACGAAATTAATTCGTTCCGCGGCCGCTTTCGTAACCCGAAAAGCCTTCG
>NW_024821623.1:0-1800 GCF_019175285.1 Sceloporus undulatus | reverse complement strand
GTGTAGTTCATGAGATCTGAGGTCAGTTCTAATAATGTATCTCAGATGTCATGAACTCCACTGAGCTGCACATATATCAAGAGAACTTTACTGCTGCTATGGTAACATCAAACCAGTGACAAGGTGAACAATATAGTGACTTGAGGAGCGGTCTTCTGTTTCTTTCTTTGAATGTTTTCTGAGAACACCAAGAACACTGTGGTGTGATAGCAGCTTTTCTTGAAAGATCTCTTGATGGCCACTTGTCCTAGGAAGAAGTTCTGAAGAGATTTAGTAATATTACTATTGCATTCAGGGAAAGAGCCGGAAGATCCTATGGCATATAAGGAACTTGTCTATTCTGTGGGAAAAATAAAATGCTGACCTGTAGAATATGTGTGACCAGCCAAGGTGACCACAGAAGGGGGAAAAAGAAATAAGGCAGTCCTCTAGCAAGTGATAAAAGAAAATCACATACTAAAAGTCATCTCAGTGACTTAATCATTCAAGAGGATCTTATACCTTCATGATGCCTGATGTCAGAAGCTGAAGTCAGCCTAAAGACGAACACTGAACTTAACCTGAAGAAAAACAAAAAGACCGTTATAAATAAACATTCATATTAAGACCAGAGTTATAAAATGTTTTGACAGGTACAGTTTGCTGTCCCTACCCACAGATTCTCATCCACGGATTCAACCATTTATGGCTTGAAACTATCCCCCTCCCCATTCTCCCCCTCCCCCAAAGCAAGCCTTGATTTTGCCATTTTATATAAGGGATACTATTTTACTACGCAACTGTATTTAATGTGACTTGAACATCCATGGATTTTAGTATCCATGGAAGGTCTTGGAACCAAACCCTAGTGGATACCAAAGGCCCATTGTATAACCATAACTAAACGGAAACTATCTCATATCTAATTAGTACAAAATCCAAAATCCACAGGCGGGCAATATGCTTATGAAGATCAATTATAGATCCACAATAGTGTGCCATCTTTATAGAACTCTTGATGCCTATTATAATAATAAAGCACTTTTTCAGTTGCAAATAGCCTTTCAGTTAAAAGGGAAATGTCCCATGTATTTTCACTTGTTCTAAAGTTTAAAAGAAGTAAATGCATATGTGACATTTCCCTTTAAAAAAAGCGAGAGATTATTTGCAGTGGAAAACAGTATACACATTAAAGCCCTTTCATGGCAAAAAGGTCTCAGAAAATCACCTCAAAACCTAAATTTAGGAAATTTTGTTGCCCTTCCCTCAAAAGTGGAGAATATCAATCCCTCATAATATATGGACATTAAGCAAGTAGTATGCACTGGAAATGTAATATTAAAATGATTGTTGATAGGGGAGGCAGGATTCTAAATGAAGAATAGAATAGCATATCCCCCTTCCTCTTTCCCCTGTTGTCCATCCTGTATCTTTTATAGATACTATTCTCTTATGAGTAATACTGGATGGGGCTTTTCCTCCTTCTACACATCTTTTCTCCCTTCAGGAGGTAATGGGTGGGAGAGGGCAGCTGGGAAATTTGTTCTCTGTTTTGCTTTGTATTTTTCTACAGCTGGCATAATGATAAGTTGTCCCCTCTGACTAAATCATTAGCTGACACCACAGTCATATATTGTGACATTACACTGTCACAGCAGTTAACATAGGTGTTTATCAGACGAGCTCTTAAAGAGGTACTATTCCAGTGTGACTCCTCTAGCTGCCTCCTGTTGCATGCTGGGATTGGCAGTTTTAAGGAGGGGTATTTAGAATTCTCAGGCAGAGAAGTTCAGCTCCTTAAAACTGCCAATCCCAGCATGC
>NW_024821622.1:0-1800 GCF_019175285.1 Sceloporus undulatus | reverse complement strand
CGAAATTAATTTTCCTCAAGTAGATGAGGATCAGATAAACTTTCTAGGGACACCAATAACCAAAGAGGAAATTAAAATAGTTATAAAAGAACAGAAAAAAGGGAAAGCCCTTGGCCCTGATGGTTTTTTAGCAACATATTACAAAGAATTAGAAGAACAATTAATAGATCCATTGCATAAAATAATGAATGAAATTAATATAAATAATCTCCCAAAAACTTGGAAAGAAGCAAACATTTCACTTATTCTGAAACCGGACAAAGACCCAGAAGAAATAAAAAACTACAGACCAATTTCATTGTTAAATGTAGACTACAAAATCTTTACGGCAATATTAGCTAACAGATTAAAAAAAAATTTTGAGAAATTGGATAAGTGAAGAACAAAATGGTTTTTTACCCCAAAGATATTTGGGGAAAAATACAAGAATGATGATTGATATAATTGAACACTACAAAGACAAAAAAGATAAGGGATTAGCCATTATATTGATAGACAAGGAAAAAGCATTTGACAAAGTGAATTGGAATACAATATTTGAAATCTTGAAGAAAGCAGGAATTAAAACTAGATTTATAAATTGGATAAAAACTATTTACAAAAACCAAGAAGCATGCATAATCATAAATGGGGAAAAAACAAAACCAGTAAACAACAAACAAGGTACAAGACAAGGTTGTCCTTTGCCCCCCCCCTTATTATTTATTATGGTTATTGAAATACTAATCAAGAAAATTAACCAAAATAAAAAAAATACAAGGAATTGATAATAAAGGAATGGAAATTAAAACATTGGCTTTTGTAGACAATTTGGCTCTTTTCCTGGAAAACCCCTTAGTAAGTATTAAAGAAGTACAAAGTGAATTAAAAGAATTTGAGAAAATATCAGGGTTGAAAATAAATGAAATTAAATCAAATATGCTAATTAAAAATTTAAATAAATCTGAAGAAAATGAACTAATAAAAATATCAGGATATAAAAAACTAAAAAAATAAGATATCTAGGAATCGATATTACAACAAATAATGCTGACCTATTTAAGAATAATTATACATTGGAACCTTATTATACGTGGGGGATCTGTTCCGGATCCCTCCGCGTATAATAAGTTCCGCCTATGCTCAAGCCGCATTGTTTCCAATGGGGCTCGTGCACGGCGGTGTGGCGGCATGGCAACGCACGGGCCGCAACGGGCCGCACGCCCATTCAATTGAGTGGGACGCGCTGCCCCTTCCGCCCCGCGCGCGCCGCGTCTTTGAGCGCCTATGCTCAAAGACGCCTATAAAAAGGCAGCGTATGTCGAGGCACGACTGTAGTAAATTATGGAGTCAGATTAAAAGGGATTTAGAAAACTGGAAATCTTTAAAACTATCTCTGTTAGGAAGAATAGCTTGTATTAAGATGAATATTTTACCGAAAATATTATTTTTATATCAAACAATTCCAATTATATTAAACGATAAATCAATTCATATCTGGCAGAAAGAATTAACAAAATTCATTTGGATGGGGAAGAAACCCAAGGTACGAATGAAGACGCTACAAGAAGCCAGAGAAAGGGGTGGATTAGACGTCACAGATTTAAAACTTTATTATCAAGCAAGATGTCTAGTTTGGGTTAAAGTCTGGTGGGAATTAAAAGATAAAAAGCTTTTGAAATTGGAAGGTGAGAGCATAGCTTTTGGATGGCATGCGTACTTGTATTATAATAAAGAAAAAGTTGATAAAGAATTCAATAATCATTGTATAAGGAAACCTCTCGTTTGGATCTGGAAAAGAGTTAGGAAAAAATAGGTGAA
>NW_024821621.1:0-1800 GCF_019175285.1 Sceloporus undulatus | reverse complement strand
AAAGAATCAACAGCTCTTATTCATATTGCTTATTATTCTTTGCCAAGCATACTACTCACTCTGTGAAAGTCCTGCAGAACAATTTTATGGAAGTGCCATCAAGGACAATATCACAATTGCAGATGCACATGTGGATGCAGTCACCTGTGTATTTAAAATGATCAGAATGAGTACAGTTCTAACTATTACATGACAAAATTGGTGCTATGTACTAAAATTGATTCTGTGCAGCAAAATATTCTTAAGATTTCCTCTCCATCCCAGGAGTATAAAATCTAAGTGGCATCTGAAGTTGCATGGTTCCCTCAAATACTCTTATAATTTCACCTAGCAGAGAAAATTAACATTTTTGTATGTGAAATCAAAATAAACAATGTTTCTCATCCTTATTGCTTACACTGTCCAAATTTCCTCCTCTTTGTCAGTTTCTTGATATTGTGTATCTTCCCTCTGCATATTTGTTGTAGTCTCTGTAGAATATCCACCATCAATACCGTATTATCCTGTTTTTGGCTTAGTTTCTTGCCCTGGCATTTTCTTGAACTGTCCTTCTCAGGACTGACCCACATCAATGGGATACAAAATATATGAAAATGTGGTCAGAACTGGGTTGTAATTCTGTTAGTTTGTTCCAACTAGAAAAGGCTCATTTACTCAGCTGTTGAATTGGGAGTCAACAGATAAGTAAAGCCTATTGCGTCAATGAATTTACTTTAATTCGGATTTAGAATAGGATTTAGCCTTGATATATTGATTAGAATAAATATTGGCAGGGTAATATTAAACAATGATAGATATGTTTTTCATAGGAGCATTTGATTTTACATTTATTTATTTATTTATTTATTCATTCATTCATTCCCAAAGCTCCACAGTAAATGTTCTATAACATAAGAAGCCCTAGCCTCTCCTGTAACAAGGAGTTGTGGAGGAGGCAGAAACGTCCAGACATTTCTGCTCTATTCCAGTCCAACACAGCTACAAGGCAACTTGTACACTACCCTTTTCACCAACTCAAGATCTGAACAAGAAGCCTGTATCTTGACATTTTGGCCCTGGATTGCCAAACTCACCCTCTCTAGCTCCAGGTTTGGAGTTGGAAGAGAGGGATAGATATGGTCTCTTTCAGATATAGCTACTGAAGATCTCAGAGCAAATATCAATGCTAGTGCACATCTTCCAGTCCTCCAGTTAGTGTACTTTATCCACTACCTGAATCTCCTTTCCCCCCCTGAGAACTATGGCTGCATCCGCACTGCACCTTTTTTTGATGCCCTGGCTCAATGCTATGGAATTCTGGGAACTGTAGCTTTGTGAAACATTTGGCCTTCTCTGTCAGAGAGCTATGGTGCCACAAGATACTAAAGTTCCAAGAATTCCATAAGACTGAGCTAGGGCAGTTAAAGTGGTGTCAAACTGGTTTATTGCTGCATTGCGGATGCACCCTTTGAAAGACCAAATAACATATTTTTCTTTTTCGTGAGCTAAGGAATGGTCGCCATTTTATCAAGGAGCAGAGAATTGTTTGGTGAACTGGTGGTCACAGAAAGGGCCAGAATGACCTGTGGACATTTAGGACACTGTATTCCTCTCTAACTGCCATGGCAACTTTCTATGTAATCCTACAGCTTGTAGTTTGGAGGCACTAGAGCTCTATGGCTGAGAATTCTAAATGTTCCTCCCTAAACTACTGATGCCAGGATCCCATGTGATGTTGCCATGGAAGTTAAAGTGGAATATAGTGCTATACAGTCCTCTCTCCATTCTCAGGGTTTTCAACCTCGCATCCCTCACTTATGC
>NW_024821620.1:0-1800 GCF_019175285.1 Sceloporus undulatus | reverse complement strand
TCCTATGACAAGTTCTGTCAGATAGGAGTCAAGTGTCATGCCAGTCGCACTCTAGTCGTTGTCCAACCTGCTTCATTTTCCTCAGATCTTCAGTATACCATGATTTACGATTAGGAGCGGGTTGGAAAGGACGCTTGGGAGCAATTGTGTCAATGGCCCTGGCAATATCGGTGTTCCAGGTATTAACCAGAGCATCGACAGAATCACCGGCATTACCAACCAAGGAACCCTCTAAGGCTTTCTGGAATCCAATTGGTTCCATTAACCTTCGAGGGCAGACCATTCTAATGGGTCCTCCACCCCTGACGGGGCAGACTGTGGCTCTCAGTTCAGCCTTGACCAGGAAATGATCCGTCCACGGCAGTGCGGTGGTACTAGTTACCTCCGCCCACGGATATTTCTGCTCCGTACTGAAGACCGCATCAAGGGTATGACCTGCGCAATGTGTTGGCCCGGAAACCAATTGGGATAGGTCCATGCCTGTCATGGAATCCACGAATTCCCGAGCCGCACCTGTTAAACTGGTCTCGAGTGGGATGTTGAAGTCGCCCAGAATTATAAGTCTGGGCGACTCCAACAACAACTCCGAGACCAGCTGTGTCAACTCGGATAGGGAGTCTGTTAGACAACGGGGTGGACGGTATACTAACAGAATCCCTATACTATCCTTGGTTTTCAGGCTGAGGTTGTTAAGGTTGGGAAATCCTGTTTGGGGTCACTTCTGACTTTAGGGACTTTACATCCTCCATTATGGGTTTCCTGAAGGCCTCAAACTGCCAACTGTGACGTGTTAAGGTTGAGGTGGCCATTTTGTGTTCTGGCAGCCATTTTGTGGTCCAGCGGCCATTTTGAGACTGGCCCATTGTGACCTCAGTCTGATGCTCCTTACCTGAAGCATTGATAGTGTCCCACTGTGATCTCAGGCTGATGCTCCTTGCCTGAAGGACTGAGACTGGCCCATTGTGACCTCAGTCTGATGCTCCTTACCTGAAGCATTGATAGTGTCCCACTGTGATCTCAGGCTGATGCTCCTTGCCTGAAGGACTGAGACTGGCCCATTGTGACTTCAGGCTCATGCATCTTACCTGATGCCTGAAGGACTGAGACTGGCCCATTGTGATCTCAGGCTTATCCTTCTTTCCTGAAGGATTTAGACGGGACTATTGTCACTTCAGACTGGTGCTCCATACCTGAAGGAATGAGACCGGCCATTACATCAGACTGATGCTCGTTGCCTGAGAGATTGAGATTGGCTCATTGTGACCTCAGTCTGATGCTCCTTACCTGAAGCATTGATAGTGTCCCATTGTGATCTCAGGCTTATCTCCTTTCCTGAAGGATTGAGATGGGACTATGGTCACTTCAGACTGGTGCTCCATACCTGAAGGAATGAGACCGGCCCATTACCTCAGGCTGATGCTCGTTGCGTGAGAGATTGAGACTGGCCCATTGTGATCTCATACTCAAGCTCCTTGCCTTAAAGATTTAGATAGGACTATTATGAGTTGAGGCTGGTGCTCTTAACCTGAAGGGTTGAGACTGGCCCATTGTGACTTCAGCCTGAAGCACCTTCTCTGAAGGACTAAGAATGGCCCATTGTGACCTAAGGCTGATGCTCCTACCCTCATGCATTGAGTCTGCCCATTTTGATTACAGGCTGATGTACCTTGCCTGAAGTATTCAGATGGCGCTATTGTGACTTCAGGTTGCTGCTCCTTACCTTGAGCATTGAGACTGTCCCATTGTAATCTCAGAATCAGAGAATTAGAGAATCAGAGTTGGAAGAGACCACTGGGGCCA
>NW_024821619.1:0-1800 GCF_019175285.1 Sceloporus undulatus | reverse complement strand
TGACTCTCTGGAGTCTTACTGGTTGCATGGCAGCCTGACCTCGAACCTCGTCGGTTCCTGACTCTCCTGGGTCATACCAATTGGATAGGTGCCCGATTTCGACATTAATCCGTCCATGACGTTCCAGTCGTACCGAATGGCTTGCAGCCCGACATTCCCCCTCATTGGTCCTGACTCTCTGGAATCATACCGATTGGATGGCAGCCTGAATTTGAACTCCTCTGTTCCTGACTCTCCTTGGTAATACCAATTGTATACATGCCCGAATTTGATATTCATGACGTTTCAGAGTAATGCCGATTGGCTTGCAGCCTCACATTCACCCTCATATGTCCCTGACTCTCTGGGGTCATACCGACTGAATGGCAGCCTGAAATCGAACCTCGTTGGTACCTGACTCTCCTGGGTCGTATCAAATGTATAAGTGCCTAATTTCGATATTGATCCGTCCATGACTTTCCAGAGTCGTACCGAATGGCTTGCAGCCTGACATTCACCCTCATCGGTCCCTGACTCTCTGGAGTCATACCGATTGGATGGCAGCCTGAATTCGAACCTGGTCGATTCCTGACTCTTCTAGGTCATACCAATTGCATAGGAGCCCGATTTCGATATCCATGACGTTCCAGAGTCATGCCGTTTGGCTTGCAGCCTCACATTCACCGTCATCGGTCTGGAATCTTATGGATTGCATGGAAGCCTGCCCTCGAACCTCGTCGCTCCCTGACTCTTCTGGGTCATACCAATTGGATAGGTGCCCGATTTCGATATTGATCTGTCCATGATGTTCCAGAGACGTACCGAATGGCTTGCAGCCTGACATTCACCCTCATCGGTCCCTGACTCTCTGGAGTCATACCGATTGGATGGCAGCCTGAATTCAAACCTCGTCGATGCCTGACTCTCCTGGGTCATACCAATTGTATACATGCCCGATTTCAATATTCATGAAGTTCCAGAGTCATGCCGATTGGCTTGCAGCCTCACATTCACCCTCATATGTCCCTGACTCTCTGGGGTCATACCAAGTGAATGGCAGCCTGAAATCGAACCTCGTCGGTACCTGACTCTCCTGGGTCATACCAATTGGATAGGTGCCCGATTTCGATATTCATACCTCCATGACGTTCCAGTGTTGTACCAATTGGATTGCAACCTGACATTCACCCTCGTCGATCCCTGACTCTCTTGGATCATACTAATTGCATAGGTGCTCGATTTCGATATTCATCCGTTCACGACGTTCCCGATTCGTACCAATTGACTTGCAGCCTGACATTCACCCTCATCGGTCCCTAACTCGCTGGAGTCTTACTGGTTGGATGGCAGCCTGACCTCGAACCTCGTCGGTGCCTGACCCTCCTGGGTCATACCAATTGGATAGGTGCCCGATTTCGATATTAATCCGTCCATGACATTCCAGAGTTGTACCAAATGGCTTGCAGCCTGACATTCACCCTCATTGGTCCCTGACTCTCTGGAGTCATACCGATTGGATGGCAGCCTGAATTTGAACCTCCTCTGTTCCTGACATTCCTGGGTAATACCAATTGTATACATGCCCAATTTCGATATTCATGACGTTCCAGAGTCTTGCCGATTGGCATGCAACCTCACATTCATCCTAATATGTCCCCGACTCTCTGGGGTCATACCAAGTGAATGGCAGCCTGAAATCGAACCTCATCGGTACCTGACTCTCCTGGGTCATACCAATTGGATAGGTGCCCAATTTCAATATTCATCCCTCCATGACGTTCCAGTGTTGTACCAATTGGCTTTCAGCCTGACATTCACCCT
>NW_024821618.1:0-1800 GCF_019175285.1 Sceloporus undulatus | reverse complement strand
ATGTAGACCACAAGTTGAACATGAGTCAACAGTGCAACGCAGCAGCCCAAAAGGCCAATGCAATTTTAGGCTGCATCAATAAAAGTGTAGTGACTAGATCAGGGGTCGGCAACCTCTGGCCCACAGGCCGGGTGCAGCCCGCGGAGGCCTTTCAGCCGGCCCCTGCCGCCGCTGCCACCGCTGATTGCGGCTTTTCGCCACTCCGGGCGCCGCCATTTTATTTCTCAAAATGGTGGTGAAGTCTCGTGCGACCTTTTCCGTGGTTGCGTGAGATTTTGCCGCTATTTTGATAAACAAAATGGCGGCAGCCTAGAGGCGAAGTCTTGCGCGACCACAGGAAAGGTCGTGTGAGACTTCGCCGCCATTGGCAGCGGCCTCTAGGAGGCCCAGTGTGGTGGCTGGGGCCCTCCAAGAGGGCTCCGGCGGCGGCAGCGGGCCTCTAGGACTTTTTTGCCGGCCTCTGACAGGGCCTGGGGCCCCATTAGGGACCGGCAAAGAGTAGGAGGCCTACAGCGCTGGTGGCCCCCGCTGGCTTTTTTGCCCGCCCGGCAAAGAGGGGGAGGCCTTGAGCGCTGGCGGCCCCCGCCGGCTCTTTCCCGGCCTCTGACGGGGCCTGGGGCCCCATCAGGGGCCAGCAAATAGGAGGAGGCCTGGCCCCTGGAGGTTGGAAGCTCCGCCCCCAGCATGCAGCTCCGCCCCTGGAGGGTGGAAGCTCCAGCCCTGGCACGCAGCCCCGCCCCTGGAGGTTGGAAGCTCCACCCCCCCGCTTCGGCCCCCCAGTTGTCTGAGGGACAGCAACCCGGCCCCCGGCTCAAAAAGGTTGCCTACCCCTGGACTAGATCAAGGGAAGTAATAGTGCCACTCTATTCTTCTCTGGTCAGGCCCCACCTGGAATACTGTGTCCAGTTCTGGGCATCTCAATTCAAAAAGGATGTGGAGAAACTGGAGCATGTCGAAAGGAGAGCGACTAAAATGGTGAAGGGTCTGGAAACCATGAAGCCCTACGAGGAATGACTTAGGGAGCTGGGGATGTTTAGCCTGGAGAAGAGAAGGTTAAGAGGTGATATGATAGGCCTGTTTAAATATTTGAAGGGATGTCATATTGAGGAGGGAGCAAGCTTGTTTTCTGCTGCTCCAGAGACTAGGACCCAGAGCAATGGATGCAAGCTACAGGAAAAGAGATTCCACCTCAACATTAGGAGGAACTTTCTGACAGTAAGGGCTGTCCGACAGTGGAACACACTCCCTCGGAGTGTTGTGGAGTCTCCCTCCTTGGAGGTCTTTAAACAAGAGGCTGGATGACCATCTGTCAGGGATGCTTTGATTTGGATTTCCTGCATGGCAGGGGGTTGGACTGGATGGCCCTTGCGGTCTCTTCCAACTCTATTATTCTATGATTCTATGATTCTATGAGAAGTTTGATGCAGGTAAAGGCCATACTCCTTGCAGTGCCTTTGAGATATAACTCTGCAGATGTGGGCTAGATTTTGAAGGACCTGTCTTTCTTTCTAACAGTGGAGAAGAGAACATTTATGACCTTGCCTTGCCTTTGTGTCCCAGTTGCCCGATGGTCTGCAAGGGGTGTGGCCTTTACCAGTATTAAAGCTTCTTCACCCTGACCATCTTAGACTCAGTTTTATTGCCTCAAGAAAGGTACAGCTCTGCGACCCTCCATCATCAAATTTCTTCCCCTAAAATGACTCTTCACATCCAGACCTGATGATGAATCCTGTGAGCTCTGAACGCTTGTGAGCTTTCAATTTTTTGGTAGGCCTAATAAAGTTATCACTTCGGTGTGTG
>NW_024821617.1:0-1800 GCF_019175285.1 Sceloporus undulatus | reverse complement strand
TTTAAATTTGATTGTAATTATTATTTTTAAATGTTTTTATCTGTGAGTTGCCATGGGTCCCTTCTGGTAGAAAGGTGACATACAGTATTAAACAAACAAACAAATACTGTACATGTGTTGAGCCAATGTAGAGTAGGACTGGAAATCACCCATGTGTGTCTCAGGCATCTAAAGCAGATACAACTCTTCATACAAATATCCCATGGGCCTAGTAATGAACATTCTTTCATCTTTAGGGCTGGGATAGCTGATCCTTAAAATGGGAGTTAAAGAAAGATAGGAGGCCCAAACAGAAAGGCCAAAATAAAGCTGCTTTGGGTCACTTTGGAGGTATGATGTTTAAATGACACACACATCTTAAGAGGCTAGAAGCTGCCCCAAAACTGTGCTGCAGTCTTTAGGCCTGGAGTGTGGTTTGGCACAGCTTCCGGCCTCTTAGGATGCACGCATCATTTAAACAGCATACCTCAAAAGTGACATGAAACAGCTTTATTTTGGCCTGTCTGTCCGGGCCCAGGGTTTCTGTCCTCACATTATCCAGAAGATGTAAATTTAGCATTTTAAAAGGAGCTATATTCTTCCACTACTTCCTTTCTGTTATCCCCTCCAGAGGATTATGATTCCCCTACCATTGTTAGCTGTTGAGAGGTATTTCCTTTTATGCATTTGACCTCTCTTTGGTGTGCTATGCCCTGTCATCTGAAATGGGACATTTCTTTGAAGCTGGTGCCTGATTATGGAATGCCTTGCCTCATGATGTGCCACTTGTTGTTCTTGTCTTTGTTATTTTTCATCAGATGTTCTTGAAATAATGTAATAATGCATTCATTAATTCATTCCTTTCTAATAGATCCAATTAACAGGTATCAGGACAGATCAATAAAATCAATAAAATCATCTTAAAGAATCAACAATTTAATTTTTTTAAAAAATGGGAATGGTTTATTTTAAAACAGTTTAATCATGCAAACAAATAAACAAACAAACAAAAAACAACCTCCCCATCAAAGTGAAAGCTTGGAGCCCAAGTTATATTTTAACTAGATACTGGATACTGTAAAAATCAGTTATTTCTAACCTCTTTCTTTATATTTTGGTTAACTCCTGAGCTTGGTTTCTTTAAGGAGGATTTTTGTTGGTTAATTGTTTTGTACTGGTGTGTATTAATTTTCACTGGAGCAGGCAAAATGCTCCCATCCAGATGTTTTTGAACTACAAGTCCCATACCAACCTTAACCAGCAGCTCCAATGGTGAGTGGTACTGAGAACTACAGCCTAACAACATCCAGAGGGTCATCCTCACACACCCCACTCTGTTACATGCATGTGTAGATTGGATGCAAGTTTACTGCTTTAGTGCATGAACCTTATTCTCACACCTGTCTTGTTAGTTAAGAAAAAGGGGGAACATACTGCTTTCAGAACAATCATCACTGCACCTCTTCTCAATCACACACCTCAAACAACTGCCCACATTGCACCATCTTCCTGACTGTCTCTTAAACCAGCCTCCCTGCCTTATGTCCTTATGTTCTACCAGGACATTTTGGAATTCCTCCTGGACAGAAGGTTGCAATGTAGAACAAGTCCTGGGAAAACAGGGCATTTGGTCACCCTGGAGGGAGGAGGGACAGTGGGAGTAGGGCACACAACTGTCCCAGTAGCTATGTTTCACACCTGGGGTCTTGCATGATTGTGAGATCATTGATGGAGTTTCCCCTTCAATGAAAAGGGAAGGGTTGTGGACAGAGCAGCTACGAATCAGAGGTGCCATGGTGCAATAAGTATTGCCGCTTTTTT
>NW_024821616.1:0-1800 GCF_019175285.1 Sceloporus undulatus | reverse complement strand
AAGGGCAGTTAACAACTTGTATATGATGTGAAAATGACAGACTCAAGTCTATAAACAGTACGATGTAATCTGATTTCCTTATTCAGCTTCTTCAGAATATTCCAATTGTGTTATATTTTGGAATTAAATGAAGTTTGAAGTAATATTGTACTCTGGGTATTTGGCTTAAAGGTCATACAACAATGAAATACTACATTAGCCACGCAGAGAAGAAAGTAAGGAGGATGTTGAACTGCCTGGACCAGAAGATGGTGGAGAAGTTGGGGCACTGGTGGCGCAGTGGTTAAATGTCAGTGCTGCAGCCATGGTTGTGAGTTCGAACTCAGGCAAGGCTCCAAGGTC
The DNA here is from genome assembly GCF_019175285.1 of Sceloporus undulatus. Classification (NCBI taxonomy): domain Eukaryota; kingdom Metazoa; phylum Chordata; class Lepidosauria; order Squamata; family Phrynosomatidae; genus Sceloporus; species Sceloporus undulatus. The sequence goes on along the minus strand of NW_024821616.1, from coordinate 1,458 downwards.
CACTCAGCCTTCCATCCTTTCGTAGGTCAGTCAAAGGAGTAGCCAACTTGTTGGGGGCAATTGGCTTACAGATTGTAAACCATTTAGGAAGTGCTGAGTGCACTGATAAGCGGTACAGAAATGTACATGCTATATTGCTAATGCTATAACACAATAATTTGGGAATTGTTGCTTCTATACTTACGTATTTAGAGTATTTATTCTTTTCTCTTCGGCCACAAAGGATCCCAGGGCAGCTTACAGATAGTTAATTAGACAATTCCCTGCCTCTCAGGCTTACAATCTAAAAAGACACGACACAAAAGAGAAGGGAATGGCAGTGGGGAAGGGGATCAAGTCAAGGAGGTACTGCTGGTTCTTCTCTCCCTTCAAGACCAGGGCAGTGGCATTTGGAATGAAGGGAGGACCTCTAAACCTAGTTCCCAGGTTGCCAGGGGATTGCCAGAGTTTTGAGGTCCCTCTGTTTCCCTCCTCTTGGCTTTGGCCTAGATTTTGGCTCTTCTCTCCCCCCCAGAGCCCCTCCCCCCAGGACTACAGAGAAAAATCCCCTCCCCTTCGATAAATATTGTTTCCAATGCTATTGAACCCTATCTTGTGTGATGCTTTCTATTTGACACTGGTTCTTAAATCCCTCCACTGGCTGCCCATTAGTTTCCGGGAAAGATACAAGGGGTTGCTTTTAACCTTTAAAGCCCTCCATGGCTTGGGTCCTGACTACTTGCAGGAGACCCGCCTCCCATACAATCCACCCACAGACTCAGGTCCTCTGGGAAGAACCTGATACAACTCAAGAAGACCAGACTTTCAGCGGTGACCCAGAGGTCCTTCTTATCAGCCGCTCCCAGGCTCTGGAACGACCTCTGGATGAGATCCGTCATATTTCCACCTTGGAAGCCTTTAGGAAGGCTATTAAGATGGATCTCTTCCGGCAGGCCTTTCCAGACTAGATCAGATCTATTGACTTGCCTCTCCCTCCCCTTGACCCTTACCCTTGCCATCGTTACTGTTATGGAAATTGTTACTAATGTAACGTCCCTGCCCTCCCCTCTCACCTTCAGAAAATGATCCATTTCTTGCCCGAAAAATCTTTTTTACTGTATTATGTTTTGGATGTTTTAAATTTTCTTCCTGTTTAATAGCTTTTTAGGGGTTGATTAATGTTTTTATAATTGGGAGGAGGGTTGGGGGGTTTAACAGTAAGGACAACACACTGAAGTCACAATGGGACAGTCTCAAAGCTTCATGCAAGGAGCATCAGACTGAAGTCACAATGGGACAGTCTCAGTGCTTCAGGAAAGAAGCATCTTCCTGAACTCACAATAGTCCGGTCTCAATCCATCAGGAAAGGAGCATCAGCCTGAGGTAACACTGTGCAAGTCTCAATCTCTCAGGCAATGAGCATCAGTTTGAAGTCGTAATGGACCAGTATCAATCCTCCAGGTATGGAGCAGCAGTCTG
>NW_024821615.1:0-1800 GCF_019175285.1 Sceloporus undulatus | reverse complement strand
GAAATAAACTAACATTATTTTTGTCAAGTATCAATACAAGGAATATAATTTTAATCCTGTGGTGATAAGAAAATGCCCTTGTGATTTTGTGTGTTTGGTTTGTCTGTCCATATGTCTGTTTATGTTTTGAAGTTATATTTTGTTAATAATAATAATAATAATAATAATAATAATAATAATAATAATAATTTTTATTTATATCCCGCCTTTCCAATTGCATGATCAAGGCGGCTTGTTAAGTTTAGGTTTTAATTGCTATTTATATAGACCATTACTTTAGTTTATAAATTTGAGTGGCGATTATGGGTTGTGGAATAGATTAGCTAGAGAGAGGGGTGGGATTTATTGCAGGTGTTTAGAATAGTTATAAGAATGATACCTTTTTTACTGTGTGGGATGTTGGCTGAAGACAATTGGGGGCAGATATTAACAGAAAGGGTTAGTTTCTGGGAATGGCAAAGAGGGCCTTGTTACCTGTGGGGCATAGACTGTGGGAATTGGAGGTGGGGGCTTGGTTTGAAAGAGGGTGGAGTTTTAGGTTTTGGGGCTTTCATGTATTCTTTGGCTTGGAGAGGGCAGTTCTGACTTAAACACTGGATTTCTGACTATGTGTTCTTAATAAAGTTATTTGCTGTTTCAACACATTGGACTCACTGATGTACAGAAGTTCTGCATTTGCACAAAATTGACCCTTTCTTCTCTCCTCAGCCCTCAGCTCCATTCCCAGCCATAAAAACAGAGGCAAATACTGTACACACACACACTCAGAGAGACAGAGCTATATGTACAAAGCAGAGCCTTCCCAGTCTTTCCCTCCTGAGTCCAGCTCTGCAGCTTGGACTCCATTCCAGAAGGAAGGAAAAAAGGCCGTAGTCCCTCCCTTCTTCCAAAGGCCAACAGTGGAATAACTTGAAGCAGCAACAAGGACTTACGATCCCTGCACATGCTCAGGAGGGTCCTTTGGGGCATTTGCGCATGCACACTCTCAGCCCTGAAGCTACTGCCCTCGCAGCCTGCTCTGAGGGAGGGAAGTGAGGAAAGCCCTCGTTCATATGGGGGAATGGCTTGGGGGTGGTCTTCTGGAGGGGTTGGATTGTTGTAAGAAGGAAGGAAACCCAGATCTCTTCCCCTCCCCAAAGAAAGGCAAGGGGCCTTCCAGGCCTCCTCTCCCTCTTTCCTTCCCTGCCCCCTCCTTGGGGGATTCCTTGGGTGCAGGTACTTGGGGGTTTTTATGAGAAAAGAGGGCAGGGGGGACCCTTGGAGAGAGGCATGGCTATGGAGGGGAGGGGGATCCAAAAGTAAAAAGGTCTTTGAGGAACCCTCTTCCTCCTGGAAAGTGGGGCAGAGGAGAGGATTTTTGTGCCAAATAAAGAGCATCACACAGCATAGGCTGCAATAGCATAGGAAACAACATTATTCGGGGGAGGAAGTTTTCTCTGGGATCCTGGGGGATGGGCTCTGTCTGGGGGGGGTGGGCAGAAATTTAGGCAAAATTTAGGCCAAAGCCAAGAGGAGGGATATGGATCCCAAAGCCCCTTCTGGGGAGACTGACACCACCCTGGCAATCTGGGAACTAGGCTTAAAGGCCCACAGGATCTGGATTAGGCACCCCCCCCCCCCCTATACATATCTTTGCCTTCACAACAACCTTACAGAGGAGGAGCAGCAGATAGACCCACAGCTCCAGAAAGAATGCCTTCCTTCCATTTCTAGGATCATACTGAAAGGGCCTTGTGCGCCCTTGAAGGGATATACGTTAAAAGAGGAGAAGGAAGGAATAAAGGAGTGAAAGTACCAAGG
>NW_024821614.1:0-1800 GCF_019175285.1 Sceloporus undulatus | reverse complement strand
CTGGAGCAGCAGAAAACAAGCTTGCTCCCTCCTCAATATGACATCCCCTCAAATATTTAAACAAGGCTATCATACCACCACTTAACCTTCTCTTTCCCAGGCTAAACATCCTCAGCTCCCTAAGGCTTTCCTCATAGGGCACGGTCTCCAGACCCTTCACCATCTTAGTTGCCCTCCTTTGGACACACTCCAGTTTCTTCACCTCCTTTTTGAATTGTGGTGCCCAGAACTGGACACAATATTCCAGGTGGGGCCTGACCAAAGCAGAATACAGTGGCACTATTACTTCCCTTGATCTAGACACTATACTTCTATCCATGCAGTCTAAAATTGCATTGGCCTTTTTAGCTGCCGCATCGCACTGTTGACTCATGTTGAACTTGTGGTCTACTTGGACTCCTAGATCCCTTTCACATGCAGTTTCATTCAGCCAGGTGTCTCTCATCCTATATCTGTGCATTTCATTTTTTTGCCCTAAGTGCAGTACCTTACATTTCTCTGTGTTGAATTTCATTTTGTTAGCTTTGGCCCAGCTTTTTAGTCTGTTCAGGTCATTTTGAATTTTGATCCTGTCCACTGGGGTATTAGCTACTCCCCCTAATTTGGTGTCCTCTGCAAATTTGATAAGTATGCCCCCAATTCTGTCATCCAAGTCATTATTAAAGATGTTGAATAGCACTGGGCCCAGGACAGAGCCCTCTGGGACCTCACTGGTCATTTCTCTCCAGGATGAAAAGGAGCCATTGTTGAGCACACTTTGGATTTGGCCGGTCAACCAATTACAAATCCATGTAACAGTTGCCTTGTCTAGCCCACACTTTACAAACTTTTTTGCAAGAATGCCATGGGGAACCTTGTCAAAGGCATTCCCTTGATCTACCAAGCTGGTAATTTTATCAAAGAAAGAGATCAGATTTGTCTGGCATAACTTGTTTCTCTGAAACCCATGTTAACTTTTTTGGGATTATGGAATTGCCATCTAGATGTTCAGAGACTCTCTGTTTAATGATCTGCTCTAGAATCTTTCCTGGGATTGATGTCAGACTAACTGGATGATAATTGTTGGAATCTTCTTTTTCCCCCCTTTTGAAGATGGGGACAATGTTTGCCCTCCGCCAGTCTGCTGGGACTTCTCCTGTTCTCCCGGAGTTTTCAAATATTATTGCCAATGGCTCTGATATTACATTTGCCAGTTCTTTTAATACCCTTGGATGTAGTTCATCTGGTCCTGGAGACTTAAATTCATTTAGAGTAACAAGATATTTCTGTACTATCTCTTTACTTATTCTGTGCTGAAATTCCCCTTTTCTGTCCTCTACTCCATTATTCTCAGGTTGAGCACCCTTTGCCTTTTCTGAGAACATTGAGGCAAAGAAAGAGTTGAGTAATTCTGCCTTTTCTCTGTCCCTTGTTAGCATTTTGTCATCTTCTCCACAGTGTGGCCCTACCATTTCCTTCTTCTTCCTTTTGCTGCGGACATATCCAAAAATGCCATTTTCAATTCTTTTTTTTTTTTTATAAATGTTTATTAATGCTTTTTCTTTTAAAAATACACCGTATGAGACAGTCATTTCTTGTACAATCATATAACGACAATGAGTGGTGGGAAAGAATAGGGAAAAGAAAGAAAAAAAAAAGAAGAAGAAGAAAAAAGAAGGAAAGAAGAGAGAAAAGAGAAGAAAGAGTAAAGAAGGGAAGAGGGAGGGCAAAGAGAAGAAAAAGAAAAAAAAGGGGGGGGGGGGAAAGAAGAGGAAAAAGATGTAGAAGTAATAGATAAATACCTATCTACAGTCATTTTTC
>NW_024821613.1:0-1800 GCF_019175285.1 Sceloporus undulatus | reverse complement strand
GCATTAATCACAATAAAATCAGAAAGCAACATTAATAGAATCATAGAGTTGGAAAAGACCACAAGGGCCATCCAATCCAACCCCCTGCCATGCAGGAACTCACAATACTCTTCATGTGCTCCATTTGAGGACAACAATGACTATGCCAGGCCCCATCATCTCCTGAAACAAGCAAGTCTGCTTTTACTTGACATTTATTCAAAGGTTCAGAATATTAATCATTACAAACAAAACAGAACAGTAGTCTTCACTCTCCATCTAAATTAGATTCTAAAGCATAATAAAGAGGAGACTACTCGGATTTTCCTAGCGAGAGAGTTTTCTAATTAGGGCGCTGCTGTAGAACAGGACCTTATGTGTTCTAATCCTCAAAGAATGGACATGTTATGAAGTTACATTTTTACTGACTAGTCAACTTATTGCATGTATCCTATATTTCAAATAGTGATGATACTACTTCATGCTTCCTTCTCTCCCAAAGAGTGAGAAGTTTCAGAAGCAGCCTTTTACACGATCAAAGAAGTAGCCATTTCTTTTTCTTTTTTCCATCTCCCTTCCTTCTGACCAGTTTCCTTCTGAACATAGGAAACGTTATATTTGCACATAAAATAAGTTTTTGCAATTATGTATGCAATCATATAGAGCAATCACCTAGACAGACAGCACTAATCTTCAAAGTAGAATAGGGTTCTTTACGGGCAAACTACATGCAGTCCTTGGAGGCTCATAAGTTATTTCTACCCAGCTAGCAACAAAATTCATTTTGTCAGGTTCTCTGACTACATTAAACCCCAAATTTCACCTTTTAGGCTGGCCTAATTAAGATACTGTCACAACTGGGAATTTGTAACTTGTGTTACAGACAACACAGCTCCCCTTGTATTTTGAAAAACACACCCAGTAATGTGTTATTTTTAGACAACAGTCACAATTAGAAAGACAATTAAGCAAATATCTCCAACTAATAATAATAATACACAAACATTGGCAGGAAATAATCTCTTTACTTCATACAAACAGTAAAAGGAAATTTCTTAGTGTTTCTTATTCCAAAGAAAATACTACTCCAGTGGAGCCTATACATAGTTCATAATCATGGCTTTTGGAGCTAGAATATTCATGTACATGATCAAGTCTTACGTAAAAGTTCATTTTATTGGCAGAAAATCTTTCCAAGTAAATTATACAGGGTTAGGATAACAACCCAATGAAGCGGGGATTGGGATGTTTAAGTCAACTTGAGATATATAAATGAGCCACCTGTGTCAGGTATATTACATTTTGACTTTTTATCAAAGCTCCCTTATCCAAGGCTGTAGAGGACTCAACTGTAACAATCTTTCCATTTTACATTCAAAATTTTGAGAATATACTGAGTCCCAGTTCTGGGAAAAGGGCGAGATACAAATAATAATAATAATAATAATAAACATTTCACAGAAGAAAACTAGGACATGATTGGCCAAGTTTGGCCTACTTTGAGTTTTTAAAAGAAAGATGGAAAAGGTGTAACTAATAAATAATTAAAATGTATTAGTGTTGTGGGCACTGCTGTCAACAGAAGTATTACATTAGAGAGGATCCAATTGTGTAAAAATAATTGGCTGTTAACGTCTCCATCTATAGAGCATGATTTTCTCAGTTGATTCAAAAGAGAGTACTGAGCACTGAACTTCACACAAAGGTGGTTTTTCAGTCAACTTCTCCATGGCTGTTCACTGAACCCGCTCTGTTCCAATTTGCACAAACCCCCCACTGCAATAGAAGATAAGGCTAGAGCTATAGGCAAAGTCTCCATAT
>NW_024821612.1:0-1800 GCF_019175285.1 Sceloporus undulatus | reverse complement strand
AAAAAAACCCATTCTCCATATTCTGTGAGGGAAGCAACTTCAGACTTATTTGTTATTTTTGTTGCCTTCATTCCCTATGAGTTTCAGGTGGGGCTGTCTTAGAAGATGGATAAACTTAGGAAACTCCAACTAGCACAAAATATGGCTGAAACAATATTAATGGGGACCGGCCATTATGATCTATTATACCTATCCTTACCTATACTGGCTTCTATTTCATTTGTGGCTCTGAGCCTCACTGTACTTCTTTTTATATTAATCCAAATTTTAAGGTAATCTACCTAAACGTCTCTTAGGAAGGCATGCCCTTTCAGCACCTGCACAAAATTCCTTTATTTTTAAAGACATTTCAAATATGTTAAATGTTTCAGAGTGAAGGGATGGTTACTTCTTTTATGTGGGTATTTATTTTGCATTATGTTATGACCTCCCCCCAATAAATTGAATGATTTGGCAATCTAGATTTAGATAGATTTAGATCAGAATAGCTATAAATGGGTCAGCATTTAAAGCCTTGTTTCATGTAAAATCCAGTCATTTCTTTCTTTATACTGGAGTTGTTTAACTAGTCACTCAGATTATTTAACATGAAATGCATATAAAAATGAACCCAAGAGACGAAGCTGCACCTTCAGTTCTATTAGCAGCCCCAATGAGAGTACATTCCTTGAGTCAATGGGATTTATCTATCTTTTGACTCATAATTCATGCATTGATTCAGTGGGTCTGTGCTAGCTGAGACTTACCAGTAAAATTCATGACTGCATCTTTTTGTGATGAAAAATATGGCCACATCTTATTTTTCCTTCTTGTTCTGTGTCAAGGGCCTGTATTCACGGTACTCAGTTAAGATCAAGATCCTATCTATACACATCTTATTTTTCCTTCTTGTTCTGTGTCAAGGGCCTGTATTCATGGTACTCAGTTAAGATCAAGATCCTATACATCTGTGGATATAGGGTATAGTTATCTATGGTTTGCCACAAAAGAATGCTGGTTTAGATTGCTTGGTTCTGATAATTTAACAGTGCTGTCAAGTTAGTGAATTTGGAATAATACTTTTTGAGCTGCTTTATGGCATTTCTTTACATGTTTGTGCAAGAAGTCCTTGACTTTTTAGTCAAATAAAGAAATATTACGAGAGTCAGCTTGGTGTAATGGTTTGAACAGGGTTTGAATCCCCACTACACCTTGGAAACCCACTGGGTGATAAACTATCTGTCCCTTATAAACTAGATTTTCCTTCTCTTGGTGTAATAGGCCCAGAGTAAAATTAGAAATTTTACTTTTTGGACTGCAACTTCTAGAATACCCCAGTTTTCATGTCTAGTGGTTAGAAGATTCTGGAAGCTGTACTGAAGAAAAAAAACACTTTCCCAAGATCTGGGTCAACAGCAGTCTATGGCGCTTTACAGACCACCCAAAAAGGGCGGTATGGCTGTGCCTCCATTTCCACCACTGGGAAGCCTCAGCCTCCAAACGGCGAGGCTTCCCGACAGCCGAAAAAGAAGCCCCAAAAAGAAGTTTCTTTTGGCGGCGTGCTTATTACGCCGCAAGGCGCCAATGGTGCACTTGCGATGTCATAAGTGAGCCGCGACATGCAGACGCTAAGTGTCCGTGACGTCAAAATGACGGTGCCCATGTGTATAGGGCACCACCATTTTGTACATACTAGGTACGTACTAGGGTTAGGGCGTCCAGAAGGGACGCTCTTCTGTAACCCTAGTAGGTACCTAGTACGTACTTTTTGCCCGTGCGGAACGGGCCTATGAGCTACTTGCTCAGCTATCTATAGAGCAG
>NW_024821611.1:0-1801 GCF_019175285.1 Sceloporus undulatus | reverse complement strand
AGAACTAGAAAAAGAACCAATAAAACAATATATGATTGAATGGGCAAAAGATCTAGGGCATGAAATCCCATTAGAAGCATGGAAAAAATCATGGAAAAAAACAAATTCCTTCACAAAATGCCAAGAACTAAAATAATTTTTAAAAGAAAGTCAGTAATAGATGGTACTACACACCTGCCAGATTGAAAAAGATGTTTAAAACAGAAACCGATAGTTGTTGGAATTGTCAAAAGGAAAAAGGAACGATGATCCACATGTGGTGGAAATGTGAAAAAGTGAATGGATTTTGGGAGGATATACACAAAACAATACAACAAATATTTGGTATAAAATACAAGAAAAAACCAGAACTGTATTTGCTGAACATGACACACTTTCTGAGGGCAGAGGATGAGAAGAAATTATGGAGAATTATATTGTACATGATAACACTTGCCAGAATGGTTATAGCTAAATATTGGAAATACAAAGAGAAATTGCAAATAGATGAATGATTGCTAAAATTAAGTGAAATTAGACAATTAGATATACTCTCATGCAAATTAGAGGGTAAAAAGAAAGGTAAAATGGAAAAAGAATGGGGGAAATCGTGACTTTCTGGAAAAAAGATGGTGCATGGATAAAAACCTGGTTTACTGAGATATATAAATACAAAAATAAAAAGAGAAATATTGGACCAGGAATTGAAATTTATTTAGTAAATACAAAGTGATAAGTTTGGAGAATACATATGGATATACAGCTAATGGTAAAAAGAAAAAATGATATAGTTTATTTTCAGGAAAGAGGTTGTATATAGATATAATTGCAAGAAGCAAAAAAAGATAAATACGCAACACAAAAGAATATTGTTAAGACAGGAAGTAAACATATGAAGAACAACTGGTTATGTATGTATGTGTTACTTTGAAGCTTTGTATTATGATAAGAAAATTAAAAAGATAATATTTTGCTAAAAAAACACAGAAGAAAAACATTTAAATGCCTGTAGTGTAGGAAAGATTTCATTGAGAAAAGAGCCCTCTATCACCATCAAGCAGCTCACACAGGGAAGAAGCCATTCAAATGCTTGGAGGGTGGGAAGGGTCAGGTAGTCCAGGTCAGCTGTCCCAGCCTAGGATTTCCTCTGCCCCATCCCGGATTCGCCCCTTTTCACTCGCTGCCCCTCATTCCTGGAACCTTCTTCCCCCGCGAGCAAGAGCCATCACTTCCTTAACCAGCTTCAAAACGGAGCTGAAGACCATCCTGTTCAGAGAAGCATTCCCAGGCATTGCATAATTGTCGCTTGTTATTGGATGTTCTTTTGTTGCCTGTTTTATTGAACCATTTCCTGTACTGCTATGTATTTTATATGAATTACCTTACTAGACTGGCAGGCTAGCTCCAACAGGCCTCCCTGGAAGAAGATTAACCATCCATTAAGAATCCAAGCCCTCCCTCCAGTCCATCTGCCTTGGTCCAGGCCTTGGAGGTAGAGAAGAACTACTGGACCTCATCCCCTTCCCCACCTCTACTCTCTTCTCCTTTTGTGTCATGTCTTTTTAGATTGTAATCCTGAGGGCAGGGAACTGTCTAATTAAAAAGATTGTATGTACAGTGCTTTATAAATAAAGGTTAATAATAATAATAATAATTGGGAAGAAACGCCTCACTCATCCTCAAATAACTTATACAGAGGAGAAACATTTAAATGCCAAGAGTGTGGAAAAGGTTTCACTCAAAACCATCAAATCGTTATTATTATCAAGGAACTCATAGGGCAGAAGGGCAAAATTCCATGATCTCCAGAAGGTTGAAAATG
>NW_024821610.1:0-1801 GCF_019175285.1 Sceloporus undulatus | reverse complement strand
GCACTGAAGATACATGACATCTGGTGCTCTGGGAGATATTCAGGAAAACATGGATAGTGCTCCTTTTGAGGCTGTAGTCTTGTTGTAGAATGGTAAGATAGGAAGAGTATTAACACTACCGTTCCTGTACCGAGCATCATCTCTGATGCTATGGAACTGGGGCGCACCTATTTTTCTGGAGAGATGCAGATGCTGAATGTTGGCAAGAGGAAGTTGATGCCATGGCTGAAGATATAGAAGTACAGGTAGAGTACATACAATTGCAGCTATGTTATGGCTAGCAGCAACCTCACATGCTGACCTCTTTGCTGCCATCAACAGAGCTGTTTAGAAGCAGTGGAGAAGCTGATTGTGGCAGGTTTTGGCAGATCTGCTATGCATTCTGATAGTGAAACATCTCAGATTTTCATCTGAATTGAGTGCCATGGGAGATATAGAGGAAGAAGAGGTGCCTAAGGTGCCACCCTGCCCAGTTGTATTGGTCAAATTTCAGTTGTGGCTCAAGGATCTGGTCAGTTGAATCACATGAATCACATGATGTATCCTTGGCCATCATGGCTACTTAAAGTTAAGCCACCAGGAGTTCTGGGGTGACAAATGCTTCTTTGTGGGTTGCAAAAGATGTGCTGACGGCCTTGAAAGGAACAATAATGCACCTTCTTCTCAAAAGGCCTCCATTGACCCTGCAGAGTTGGACAATGATGGCCTGTTGTCCCCTTGGAGGCAAGACAGCAGAGTTGGTGATGGTTTTAGGAGCCCTGGTGGTGCAGTGCTTAAATGCCAGTACTGCAGCCACAAGGTTGTGAGTTCGATCCCAGGGCTCCAAGGCTAACTCAGCCTTCCATCCTTTCGTAGGTCGAAAAATTAGTACCCAGCTTGTTGGGAACAAATGGCTTACAGATTGTAAACCACTTAGACGGTGCTGAGTTCACTGCTAAGCAGTATAGAAATGCAAGCAATCCTCATATCAAATAATGTATGTGAACTATGGACAATCATATCCTCAAGGCCTACACAAGTGTGAGCTTATCTATTTAAAGGCTGATCCCCCTCCAGGCTTTTTTTAGACAGTAAATAATCCTTTTTTTAAAAAAAACTGGGCTTTTTATTTTTAAAAAAGGCTGTTTTGGGCCTAGTTAAAGGCTGGGGAAGAAAAAGACTTTAAATAGACAGTTGTATCCCCTGGATGGTTTTGGATGAAGTTGTCCACTTTTATGCATTTTTGTTTGTTTTTACATGGGAATAGATTTGGGGATTTTTTGGGGGGAAGAATAGGATTTAGCTTAATGATTTCTAGAGAAGGGCAAAATGGGGCTTAAGATCCCAGAAACCCTCGCCGAATTGTTCAGGAGTCAGGAATTATGGAAACTGAAATCCAAAAGCTTTGGAGGACCAAAGGTTGGGGGCCGTTGCCCTAAAGGCGCCAGATCCTGTCTGATCTTGGAGCCTAGGCAGGGTCAGTCCTGGTTAGTACTTGGATGGGACACCGCCAATGAATCCCAGGTGTTGTAGGATATATATTTCAGAAGAAAGGACTGGCAAAACCATCTCTGAGTATTCCTTGCCTAAGAAAACACTATGAAATCCATGAGATTGCCATAAATTGACAAGAGACTTGAAAATTCATGCACGCACACACAGTTTTTTATCTGTATTTAAAATATCTTAAATTGATTTAAAGGTAGCACAGAAGAGGATACAGCATAGTTGCATGGGAAACTTTGGCCCCATACAGACAGGCCAAAATAAAGCTGCTTTGGGTCACTTTGGAGGTATGCTGTTTAAATGATGCATGTGTTCT
>NW_024821609.1:1094-1801 GCF_019175285.1 Sceloporus undulatus | reverse complement strand
CTTCAAGGGGGTCCAAGGCCCTTTCAGTATGCTCCCAGAACCGGGGATGGGTGGATGTTTCTGGAGATGTGGGTCTCTATGTTGGCCTTCCTCTGCTGGGTTGTTGTGAAGGAAAAGGTCAGTATTTGAGGGGGGTGCCTAATCTGGACCCTGTGGGTCTCTAAGACTAGTTCCCAGGTTGCCAGGGGATTGCCAGAGCTTTGAGGTCTCTCCATCTCCCTCCTCTTGGCTTTGGCCTAGATTTTGGCTCTTCTCCCCCCCCCCCCAGCCCCCCCCCCAAGGCCTCCACACAAAACTTCTCCCCCGAAAAATGTTGCTTCCAATGCTATTGAACCGTATCCTATGTGATGCTTTCTATTTGGCACAAAACTCTTCCCCAAATGAGGCATCAGAAGAGAGGGTTTCTCCTCTGCCCCACTTTCCAGGAGGGAGGGGGCTCCTCACAGAACTTTTTATCTTTAGATCCCCCTCCCCTCCATGGCCATGCCTCTCTCTCTCGTCCTCTTTTCTCATAATAATCCCTCAAGTACCTGGGCCCCAAGGAATCCTCTGAGAAGGGGGCAGGAAAGGAATGAAGGAGAGGAGGCCTGGCAGGCCCCCTGCCTTTCCTTGGGCGGAGAAAAGGAGCTTCCTTCCTTCTTATAACCCCCCAAGGGCCCCCCAGAAGACCCTCCAGCCATTAATCTGAATGAACAAGGGCTCTCCCC
>NW_024821609.1:0-994 GCF_019175285.1 Sceloporus undulatus | reverse complement strand
AAGGAGAGGAGGCCTGGCAGGCCCCCTGCCTTTCCTTGGGCGGAGAAAAGGAGCTTCCTTCCTTCTTATAACCCCCCAAGGGCCCCCCAGAAGACCCTCCAGCCATTAATCTGAATGAACAAGGGCTCTCCCACTTCCATCCCTCCCTCAGAACAGACTGTGAAGACAGCCATGGCTTCAGGGGCTGAGACTGTGCATGCACAGATGCCCCCAAAGGCCCCTCCTCATCATGCGCAGGAATTGACAGGGCCTAGCTGCTGCTGCTTATTCTGCTGGCGGACTTTGCGGGAAATGAAGGTATGCGCCAGGGGTTCAGTGGCCTCCCCTTCCTTCCCTCCTTTCTTCGTTTGTGGAGACTGCAATGGAGCCCAAGGTGCAGAGCTGGACTCAGGAGGGAAAGGAAAGAAAGGAAGGTTCTAGTTTGGAAATATAGCTCTCTCTGTGTATATTGTATGCATGCTTGTGTGTGTGTGTATGTGTGTTTGCCTCTGCTGTTCTAATGGTTGGGAATGGAGCTGAGGACTGAGGAGAGAAGAAAGGGTCAGTTTTGGGCAAATTCAGAACTTCTGTGCATCAAAGAGTCCAGTGTGTTGAAACAGCAAAGAACTTTATTGAGAACACATAGAAATTCAATGTTTAAGTCAGAACTGCCCTACCCAAGCCAAACAATACATTAAAACCCCAAAACCTAAAACTCCACCCTCTTCGAAAACTAGCCCCCACCTCCAATTCCCACAGTCTATGCCCCACAAGAAACAAGGCCCCCTTTGCCATTCCCACAAACTAGCTCTTTCTGTTAATACCAGCCTCCAACTTTCTTCAGCCAACATCCCACAAATTGCAAAAGCTATTATTCCCATAACTAATAAAGCCAGCTGCAACAAATCCCAACCCCGCATCTACCTAACCTATACCACAACCCACAATCCCCAGCCAAATAGACAACCGAAAGTAATTATCTATACAATTAGCAAGGAAAACCTAAATTTAACAA
>NW_024821608.1:0-1801 GCF_019175285.1 Sceloporus undulatus | reverse complement strand
ATTCAGATCATGGTTTGGGCTGGACATCCTCCATCCACCAAAGAAAGGCTTTTCTCCCCTCCAGATCCCAAAGGGGGCTCTTATCCTGGTTGAACAGGACAGAAGTAGTGACCCCTCTCTCCTAGGCAGTGGGGCTCTATGGGGTGAGGATGGGGGCCCAGGAATCAAGAAGAATGCCTCAGGAAGAAAATGGCAGACCCAAAGGCCAGAGGGAGCTAGGAGCTGGCATGGGCCAGGGGAAGTGGGGAAGCCCTGAAGACCCCTGAAGACCACAGTCCAATCTACTCACAGAGGGTCTCCTTTGGGACCAAGACCTTTGCCTGAAGGAAGGAAGATAAAAAGATGTAAGACAGCAGCCTCCCTATCTTCCTTCTCTCTTGAAATCAGGAGGACTCTTCAGTTGTAAATGCTAGTCAACCCAATGGAAAGAACAAGAAAAACAGACCTAGAGGTGACCTCTGAACCTAAGCGGCAGTCAGATTTAAAACCAAACCCAGATCAAACCAATGGGTAAAGATTTCCAGAAGAGCCACCTCTGTCTCTGAAGTCCTTCTCATGCCCAACTGCCAACTAGAATGCCCACCAAGGAAAGGTCAGTTGGAGCTGCCAGAGCATTGTTGAGTAAGAGTCATTCATGACCTCAGAGGTCAGGATTTAAAGACATATTCCTCTTTCTCCCTGAAACAGTCCCAAAGGCCTCTTTCAAACATGCCATCAAGGCAAAGGGGAGACATGATCACAGCAATAGAGAAGTAGTCATTGTGGCTGTCTTGCTGCTGGCCTGGTAGTTCCCCCAATGCCCAAAGGAAGAAAGGTTGGGGGCAAGGATCGGGAGTGCATGACTTTTGAAGATGTTGCTGGACTGCTCACACCAATCAGCCCAGGCCCTGATTGAATAATGATGGGAATAGCAGTCCAGAAACTATGGGGATGGCTATGCATTCCTATTCTTGGGTTGGGGACTGTGTGTTTCAGGTGGGGATTTGTGCCCAGAAAGACCGGAATTTGAATTAAAAATTGAGCAAACGCCACAGCCCATTTCTGCCAAAAGGAAAATTTCTCTTTAGATCTATGGGAGACCGGGGAATAGTCCATGGGACTCTGCAATCCTCTAATTCTGGGAGTTTATTTGCCACCTTCTTGGCAAGTGATCACGGGCAAAGCGGAGGAGAGGAGGTTGTGAAATTGCTCCACCACATAAGAAACCTGTCAGAAGACCAAGACACGGTCGACATAACCAATTTTCTGAATCAAGTGAAAATAAAATTTGGCCCTATGATTAAAGGAGGCGTTCTGATGCCAATGGTCAATTCTTCTCCTCCTCCTCCTCCTCCTCCTCCTCCTCTTCTTCTTCTTCTTCTTCTTAAATACTTTATTAATAACAAAATTACCCAAAAACAATCACAAACAAATCATCCAACACAATTGAGACATAACAAATCATCTCTTAAAACCTGCTTATAAACCAAACCCATCACCTATTACATTTACTAATCATCTTTCAGTCATTAAATCTGTTTTCTTCATTCATCTCCTCCACTCTTTAATTCTTTACTCCTTATTATCTACCTTGATCTAACCTACTTTCTATTCCGTCTTACATACATCTTACATACATATCACTCTAATAACATAAACATCCGACTTCAATCCTCTCTGAGTTATCTGCTTACTTTAAAGTATCTCTTTTATAACAGTCCTTAAATATTCCATTGCTTATTTTATATTTAGTATACATGCCTTTTATATTTTGGTGGTCACATTTTAAAACCCATTTATAATCTTTGTCCCCATTGCGAAT